>NW_024082676.1:0-1242 GCF_003009895.1 Hyaena hyaena
AGTGCAAGTACGGAGCTCCTTACTTCTCCGCCATCTTGCCCTCTCTCTCTCCTCACATCTTTAATATAGAGCTCTTACCCATAATAAATATCCCAACTGAATATCAGACCAAAAGATTTAACAAGGAAATGACAAAGATGACATACAAATATGTAACATACATGAAAAAAAGATGCGTGACCTTAATATTAATCTAAGAATCATATAAAACTGGAGGGGGTGTTAATGATAACCCCTCTTTCTGGGGGTGGGTAGGGATGACACACTTTTCTCCAGGATGATTTAGAACAGTGAGAAACAGCTGGTTCTGTCAATGTCCATCAATAGAGCATTAGTAAAATAATGCTCTTGTATAATCACCGAATGGAATGTGCACACATTTACAGGAGATAGACAACTATTAAATATGAAAGAGATTTGATTCACATTAAAAATTGTATTTATACAGAAATCTCTGGAAGGGATGTAATATATTCAAAACTGTGCACAACGGGGTGCACTTTATGGACAATTTTCTTCTGCAACACATTTACTTTCCTGTCATTCTATGTTTCTTTAATAATCAGCACAAACGCTAAAGTTATTTTCACATGTGTCTGGTGGGGAGAACACAGCGGCTGCCTCACGAGCTTAGTTAGACCAGGAGTGCTGTGTAATCGGTACACAACACTCTTTCTCCAAAGCCACCTCTGGTGGAGGGGATGCACACACCCTGCACGCCCACATCACCGGAGCCTCAGGAGATGTATGACATCACACAGCTTACTCAGACGACCAAATGTGGACATTTTATAACAGGCGTATGGGTCACCAAGATCCATGTGCACCATGATATACACCTGGAAGCACATAAAATATGATTACTAACCACCGTTATCCAAATGCCAGACTGCACTACATAATAAGAGTCATCTTCTGTCCACACACCTGTTCCACCACACATCTGTCCCAACACGCACCTGTCCCATCACGCACCTGCTCCACCACACACCTGTCCCCACATGCACCTGTCCCAACACGCACCTGCTCCACCGCGCACCTGCTCCACCACGTACCTGCTCCACCACGCACCTGCTCCACCACGCACCTGCTCCAACACGCACCTGTCCCAACACGCACCTGCCCCACCAAATACCTGTCCCAACACGCACCTGTCCCACCACACACCTGCTCCACCACACACCTGCTCCACCACGAACCTGCTCCAACACGCACCTGTCCCAACACGCACCTGCCCCACCA
>NW_024082676.1:6232-33847 GCF_003009895.1 Hyaena hyaena
CGCACCTGCTCCAACACGCACCTGCTCCAACACGCATCTGCTCCACCACGCACCTGCTCCACCACATACCTGCTCCAACACGCATCTGCTCCAACACGCATCTGCTCCAACACGCACCTGCTCCACCACGCACCTGCTCCACCACATACCTGCTCCAACACGCATCTGCTCCAACACACATCTGCTCCAACACGCACCTGCTGCAACACGCATGTGCTCCACCACGCACCTGTCCCAACACGCACCTGCTCCAACCCACACAGCAGCATCTGCTCTCTGGTTGGCACGCGGGGAACCCTTTCTTGGGTAAAAGTTTCTCTGACATTCGGTGAGCTTCCTGCACACACGTCGTGCCCTCTTGCTCTCCACGAGCACTCCATCCAAAGAGCTAAATCCACAGTTTACACGGAAAAGCCAAAATACAGAGAATTCTTAAGGCACCTCATGAACATCAAGAAAATAAAAAACTTACACAAATATGAACTCAGACTTAGTACATCATCCTTTAAGAGTTTTGAGACCAATGGAAGCATGATCATGTAACAACCCCCGTTACTGTACACAGGAGCCTCGTGAGACAAGTGCCATCACCAGGGGCACGCAGAGAGAGGAGCACAGTGTGACCCCGTCCCTCCCGTGTCCTCCTCCACACAGAGCCGTGTGGCTGTCTACACACGTGTTCACACAGCTTGCACACATGGTTTATCGCCGCCTCAACGGGGGGCCGCCTTTCCCCTTTATAAACAGGTGGGACTGTTTGCAGGTGGTGTCACATGACACAGATGGCACCCACCCCCGCCCTACAGGCGGCAGCCACCCCCACTGCACACAGTAGGACTCCACACGCAGAGACCACACACACGTGGAACCAAGCCAAAGGAGTGTCCACTCTCTGAGACCTAGACACGCACAAGTCCTGCCGACAAGGCTGCCTGGTGCTGAAATCCTGAGGTTCCAATCATTTTTTATGAGATTATTTTATAGAAAAGGAAAAATACATCTGCTGATTGATGCGCTTAAGCAGTACCTAACTGCATAATCCTTGCTTGACTTTGGCAAGAATATAATTTTTAATTTAATATGGTTGATTTGCGTGCATAGAAGCCAGTGTGTATTTGCTACAACTCTATATTAATGTGTCGTTCTCTTTAGTCAAAATAAATAGACTGTTATAGTCTTTACTGAGTACTAGGTGAGGAATATCTATACCTTTCTTTGTTTTTAAAATGTCCCTTGGTTATTGTACAAATGTGTCCATATCACAGCTAGAGAAGCTTCATGAAAAAACGAAGCCAGTAGCTTTTATTTTGTAAGTCAAGGAGAGTCGCGAAGTGTTTAACTTTTTTATTTAGTTACAAAAATAAAAATACAGTAAGAAATCAAGTCACCTATAATCGCTTTACCCAGATTGAACCGCTATGAACATTTCAAGCAAATGGCCTTTCATACTCCTCTACGTATGGAATACACACACGCACATCCTTGGTGTTTTGTAATCTGTAATCTGCTGTTTTGTCTTAATAACATGTCATGAGCATTTTTTCCATGTCAATAATTACACATTTGTTCCTGTGACTACACTTTCAGATTCGATAGTAAGGGATTAGCATCAGGACAGACAAATGATAGGTCAGAAGGCTGAGCCAGACAGCATTTCAGTTTTGTGTAAGACAAGGTGATGGGGCTGGAATAATTATATAATCATGTGGGGAAATGCTAGAACCCTCCATCTCACTGGACTTAACCACGTGGGGAAAATGCTAGAACCCTCCATCTCACCGGATATAGCCACACGGGGGAAATGCTAGAACCCTCTGTCACACAGGATGCAACAAGAAACTGTGGGTGGGTGAACGATAAATATGATATCAGAATAAAGTTTGCCAAAACACTGACCCAATGTTGAAGTAGGGAAGGACATTTTATGTAGGATGGTAACCATTAAAGACATCACAGGGAAAAGGAAAGACTCTGAAGAGCTGATATGTGCACCTGACCCACAAGCAGAGCTCGAGAGAAACAATAGAATGGGGGGCGGGGGGAGCACGTCGAACACATACGACAAGTAACAGCCAGGCACACACAGAGCTCCTGCCGGCTGACAGATGAAGACAAGGCAGGCACAGCTGGGGGCAGGCAGGCCCCGGGGGGAACATGAAAGCGGGAACGCACACAGGAAGAGGTGCCCAGAGTCACCGCACCAGGAGTCACAGCGTCACGCACCAGATGGACACTGAGATGCTGTATTTTGACCACCAAAAAAAAGTTTCAAAAGAAGACGCTCAGCATCGGCAGTGACGCGGGTTTGGAGTTTGCAGTCACACACCACTGGGTATTGCTACGATCTCTCTGAGAGACAATTTTGCAGTGTTAAGATAAAAACAGAGATATCGGTGGACATCAGGAATCCACTTCTGAGAACCCAGCGTACAGAGATGAAAGCAAGACTTACACTTTCTGCACTGCTGCTGTGCTGGGAAGGAAGGACACAACACAAGTGTGACTAAAGCGTGTCCCGGCAGGGACACACTGTACATCTGGTAAGAGTGGGTGCCGGTGAAGCCACACAGTACTGTGTGTGCTGTAGGAACTGAGGCGGGGAGGCAGATGATGGGTGGGTGGAGAGAGAGAGGAGAGAGGGAGACAGATGGATACACAGACAGCAGACAGATCGCAGCAGATGATAAATGATAGAGGGATAGATATATAGATAATTGATGGATGGATGGATGGGTGGGTGGATGGAAGGGTGGATGCACAGACGCACTGGCAGACAGGTGACAGAGATGAAGTTATCGAGGTGGGAGGGTCAGGAACAGGCATGTGGAAGGTGTGGCCCCTCCGTGGGCTGCATGACAAGAGTGCAGAATCAGTTCCTGCCTCACATGCATAACCTGAACCAGGAGGAAATGAAGCAGAACCGAGCAGCATCCTACAAAATAACCGGTCTGTAATCTTTGAAAGCGCAGTCATGAGTCAAGAACAGTTTGAGCGGGGTGCCTGGGTGGCTTAGTCGGTTAAGCATCCAACTTCGGCTCAGGTCATGATCTCGTGGTTCGTGGGTTCGAGCTCTGTGTCGGGCTCTGTGCTGACTGCCAGCTCGGAGTCTGGAGCCTGTTTCGGAGTCTGTGTCTCCCTCTCTCTCTGACCCTCCCCTGCTCACGCTGTCTCTCTCTCTCTCTCTCTCCTAGAAATAAATGAAAATATTAAAAAAAAAAAAAGAAGAAGAGTTTGAGCCCTTGCCCCAGGCTCGCAGAGGGTTGGGCCATGTGAAATCCATCAGTCTGGACGGGATCATTCTGGCCTGAAGGACATTAACAGGATAATTGGTGAAACCTGGTAATTATGAATCAACGTCAATTTCCTGATTTTAATTATCAAATTTTGTTTTCTTAAGATAGAGCCTTTGTGTGTGGAAAGCACACACTAAGGTATTAGGGGCAACAGGTCATTGAAGTGTTCTCAGTGGTTCTGGGAAAACAGGAGAACATTCTCTGTACTGCACTTACAACTTCTTCATAAGCTTGAGACTGTTGCAAAAAGTTGGTTTAAAGGCACAATTTTCAGGGTGCCTGGGTGGCTCAGTCGGTTAAGCTTCTGACTTTGGCTCAGGTCATGATCTCATGGTTCATGGGTTTGGGCCCCACATTGGGCTCTGTGCTGACAGCCAGCTCAGAGCCTGGAGCCTGTTTCAGATTCTGTGTCTCCCTCTCTCTCTGACCCTCCCCTGCTCACACACTCTCTCTCTCTCTCTCAGATATAAATAAAACATAAAAAGACAAAATTTTCTAGTGGATTCTGATATAAAATAGTGCTTGGAGCACATGTCTTCCTACTGAAACCAGATAAAAATAACAGTAAACAACAGTGACAACAAAAACAAGCATAATCGACACCTACAATCACATATAAGTGAGATAAAATGCCTATCTGGGTGCCTGGTGCGGGGGCCACAGATACAGCCCTGCACACCTGACTTCGGGGGGCGCGGAGCACCCCAGGCAGTCTGCACTCTCTAATGCCACCACGACACCAAATTCAAGGACGATGTACATCTTCCTATCGCCTCATGGGCAAACGGCATCCAGGAATCCTCAGCCACGTGAGGAAAGTCTACAACATGAAAGGGTCAGAGGTCAATAGAAAAACTGACAGTATACAACACAGAGGTCATTAAAAGTGAAATAGAAAGTCAGTATTCAATTTGATGGATACATATTTTTACAGAGAAGTATGTAAATACTAGTAGTTTAAACAATATGATTAAAAAAGAAAAGACATAAAAGGGTAAACCTCAAAACTCTCCTCCTTTTTGGCCAGTCTGTGCCATTATGTAACAAACTCTGGAGGATGGTAATTACATAGAGAACATAACTCGCAGTCCCAGGTTTGCTGGCTGGGAATCAGAGGCATTGGCCGAGGAGGCTGGATTCCTGACAAGCACAGCCAGGCTCTGACTGGCCCTCCAAGGACTCAGGAAACGGTGTTCTCTGAGGGTGTAAACAGAGAAGGATAAAGTTCCTCAAAAATGGACAAGGATTCCAAGTTCATGGAAAAGAAAGGATGGGGTCAATAAAACAGGAATAAGGTGGATGGTGAGAAAGCCAGAAAAATGCAGACCGTCTATCAGGGAGCCTGGGGCCAAGGTTCAAACCCAATGTGAAGACCTAAGTCCATCCTTCCCTGCTGGGGCCCAAAAGTGTTCCCTGGGTTCAAACCCACTGTCAGGGGCACGTGTGTTAGAGGATGCATTTATCCTGTGTGTCTGAGAGAGAAGAGAGTCCACTACTGTCATGATCTAACAGTGAGAAGTGGGGAGAGGGTTAGACAAGTCAGTTAAGACTAACTTTTTGGGCCTCTTTTCCACCTCTGACACTAGGGACAGGCGACAATGGCAGAAGAAAAAAGTACCTGGTGGCTAAAGTTCCTTTTATTTCTAGAAGTGTATCCACAACTTCTCCTCTCGAAAGCCACTCCACATGAGAGTTGTGCTAATTCTCCCGTGCAGGAAGTTCCGAATGCACATATAGTCCCAGGAGAAGAGGCAACCCCACACTTTGTCCTTAAAGTCAAGACTGTGGCACAGTCTCAGGTGTGGCAGGAGCCAGTATTTGTCCAGTTACAAGTTCTTGTCGACTGCAAATGAGGTCCAAGCAATGTCAAATGGAGCAAGGAGATGTCAACGATTAGGAATACATTTCAAGAAATCAGAAAAAATAATCTAGTAAATTATGCCCGGAGTAAATAGACTGAAGGAAAATAGGTTGATGGATGAGAAAACAAACAAAAGCATAGAGGATCACCAAAGTCATAGGTTGGTACTTGGAAAAAACTGATAAGATTGTTAAACCTTTGCTAAGGCTGATCAAGGGGGAAAGGGAGACAAATAGCCAAAGGGAGGTGAAAAAAAATCTGGGCAGGAGCACACATCACTACAGATTCAGCAAATATGTGTGGACAATATTATAGAAGGTTTATGTCAACACAATCGAAAATACGGTCTCAACAAGAAAAACTCTGGAAAATTGCATCTGCAACAAACTGACACAAGAAGAAACAGAGAGTGTAATTACACAGCTATTCAAGGACTTCTGTTTGCAATTTAAAGCATTTACACACACACAAAACCGAGCATAGATGGCTTCATTAACATTTTACCAAATATTTAAGAATGGAATTGTCTTAATCTTACACAAACCCCTATATTGAATCAAGAAGGAAATTTTCACTCAGTGTGTAAGGCCAGCATAGCATTGATTCTGAAAACCTAAGAGAGAGTTTACAAGAAAGAAGGATGGGCTGACCTGTCTCCTGAAAATGGATGCAGAACTCTAAAACAAGATACTATCAAATGTAATCCAGCCATATGTAAATGAGGGAAATAAGTCATGACCAGGTTGGTTTATCCAGAAATGCAAAATTAGCTTTACATTTGTAAATCAAATAACATAATTCATGATATTAATGGAAAAAAAAGAAAAAATATAATGTCTTCCATAGTATAAAACATATTTGGTAAAATTAAATATCCGTTTTTGGTAGAAGACAACTTCCTTAATCTGATAAACAGTATCCACAAAACACATACAGCAAACAGAAATGTGGAAAACATTCCCACTACCCCTGGAAATGACCCAAGGATGCTTGATATCATCACTTTTTTGACACTGTACTAAAGGCCTTAGCCTCTGCAATAAAACCAAATAGAGAGAGAGAGAGAGAGAGAGAGAGAGAGAGAGAGAGATGATGATGGATATATAGACAGATAGATAGAAAAGAAAGATAAAAGATAGGAGGATGGAAAAGAAAAAAATTAAAACTTCCATTAGTCACAGATAATATGAATGTATATGGAAAAAATCTTTAAAAACTATACGTAAATTATTCAAGTGGATAAATAAGTTTAGCAAAATTGTTAACTATCTGCCTGGTGTTTCCATATATCAGCGACAAATAAAATAAATTTCTGAAAGGTAACATTGGCAATAGTATCAGGAAAAAATTAGCAAAACATTAAGAAATAAGGGATAAGCCTAGTGAAAGATGTGCAGGACCTCTACCCACAAAATTATAAAATAATATTTAGACACATTGTAGAAAATCTTTATAAATAAATGAGTAGTAATCCATGTCCATGGATTAGGAAACTGTTATAAAGACACCATTTCTCTGCAAATGTCACTACAGATTTGCTTTGATCCCCATCAAAATGCCAATAAAATGTATGAAGAGAGCTACCTGCTGATTCTAAAATTTACATAATATTGACGAGTGCCAAGAATACTCAAGCCATCCTTCGAGAACAAGGTTGGGCACATGCTTTGCTGAGTATCCACATGTCATAAGAAGCCACAGTGATTAAGACAAGTGCCAGGATAGGGAAACTAGGCAAACAGAAAAGGGCGTGCAGAACAGACCTCACTACCTGATGACAAAGGCGGCACTGCATAACAGCTCAAAAAGGACTGTGTGTTTTTCCAATAAACACTGTACACAGATATGTGTCCAAGAAAAAATAAAGTGACCCTCCCCCCAACCTCATATGATACACAAAAACCTATCCAGGTGGATTGCGGATCTAAATAAGAAAAGTGAAATAACACAGTTTCTAGAAGCAGCATATCTTGAAAAGCTTGGATGAGCATACATTTTTTTAAATGGCAAAAAGAAAGGATCAGCGATAAATAAGACTACATAAAAATGAAGAGTTTCTGTTCTCCAAAAGACACCATTAAGAGAGTCCACAAATAAGGAAAAGACAGATAACTGAACAAGGGCTCATATCCAGTCTAACTCTCTCTCTGAGTCTTTTTGGAAGAAAATGTAAAGGGAGAATCATTAGTTTTTCTGTAAAGAAAACTAGCATCCTGGACCTTCTTCACTATACTCATTATATAGTTGAAAAAATGGAGGTATCGGATCTCGGAGCTGAGGTTTTGTAAGTTCTAGCCTAACATTTTTTTCTCCATTGCCAGACAAGATAAGCACAGAGAACCAAGAAAACAAAAACAGCAAATCATAAGATAATCTGAGTCAACAATAAAAATAGTCAAGAAACTAGGAATCAAAGGGAATTTTCTCCCGATAAAAAAGCATCTAAGAAAAACCCACAGCTAACATCAGACTCAATGGTAAAAGATGGACTGTCTTCCCAAGATCAGGAACGAGGCAAAGGTACCTGTTTTCAGCACTTTTGTGTGACATTGTATTGGAAGTTCCAGCCAGAGCAATATGACAAGAAAAAGAAATTAAAAACCATCCAAATATGAAAGGAAAAAAGTGAAACTATTCTTATTTCCAGATGACTTGATCTTATAAATTTAAAAACTGCAAGAGAATCCACTAAAAATCTATCAGAACTAACAAACTCAGCAAGTTTGCTGGGATCAGTACACAAAATTCAATTGCTTATTTCTATAGACTGGCAACAAATGTTCTGAAAATTAAATTAGAAAAAATTCCATTTACAACAGTATCAAAAAGAATTTTGTAAATATTTTTATTTAGAAATAAATTTAGCAAAAGAAATGCAAGACTTGTACTAAAACTACAGATCACTGTTGGAAGAAATTAAAGTCCTAAATAAATAGAAAGACATCACATGTTGATAGTTGAGAAGACTCAGCCTTAAGAGAGCAATACTTCTTCAATCAACCCACAGATCCAATGCAATACCCATCAAAATCCCAGCTAGCTTCTTTGCAGAAATTGAGAAGCTGATACTAAAATCCACAGGGAAATGCAAGCAGCCCAGAATAGCCAAAACAATACTGAAAAAGAACAAAGTTGGAAGACTGAGACTTCCTGACTTTAAACCTTACTACAAAGCTATAGTATTCAGAACAATTATAATTAGCCTAAGAATAGACATATGCGCCACTTAACAGAACTGAGAATCCAGAAACTGATTTTCTGGATCAACTGATTATCACCAAGGGTCTCAAGACAATTTAATGGGGAACGTATTGGCTTCCCAACAAATACTGTCAGGACAACTGGACATCTACATGCAAAAGAATGGAGTTGGACCCCTAACTTACATCATGCACAAAAATTAACTCAAAATCAAAGACTTAAATGTAAGCATTAAAGCCATAAAAATCTTAGAAAAAGGCACAGATGTAATCTCTGACCTTTGGTTGAGTAATGGTATCTTAGATATGATGCCCAAAGCACAGGCAACAAAAGAAAAAATTGACAAATTGAGCTGCATCAAAATTAAAAACATTTTTGCTGTGAAAAAAGTGAACTTCTTTTGTATACTATAAAAAAAAGAAATATTACTCCACAAAAGGGAAAAGATATTTGTGAATCTTCTATCTGATAACGACATTGTGTCTTGAGTGCATAAAGAATACTTACATCACAGTACTTAAAGGACAACTCAATTTTAAAAATGGACGAAGGATTCAAGAGTCTCTAATGGCTTGCCTCCTTCCCTCTCCCCAACTATTTTTCCCCTTCTTCTCCCCCATGAGGGCTGATGGGGGTGGGGGAGAGAATGGGGGGTGATTGGCATGGAGGAGGGCACTTGTGGGGATGAGCACTGGGTGTTATATGGAAACCAACTTGACAATAAATTATTTAAGAAAAATAAATAAATAATAGTAACCATCAAAAGAAAAAAAATAAATCAATGACCAGGACGCCCAGGTATCTCAATTGGTTGAGCGTCTGACTTTAGCTCAGGTAATGATCTTGTGGTTTGTGAGTTCAAGCCCTATATTGGGTTCCCTGCTGGCAGCCTGTCAGCATAGAGCCTGCTTTGGATCCTCTGTCCCCTGCTCTCTGCCCCTCACCCACTTGTGCTCTCCCAAAAATAAATAAATATTAAAAAAATTTTTTTAATGTTTTATTTATTTCTAGGAGAGAGAGAGAGAGACAACGTGAGCAGGGGAGGGTCAGAGAGAGAGGGAGACACAGACTGAAACAGGCTCCAGGCTCTGAGCTGACAGTCAGCACAGAGCCCGACGTGGGGCTCGAACCCACAAACCACGAGATCATGACCTAAGCGAAAGTCGGACACTTAACCGACTAAGCCACCCAGGCGCCCCCCAAAAATTTTTTTAAAATAAAAAAATAAAAATGAAAGTAGGGGGGCACCTGGGTGGCTCAGGTGGTTGGGTGGCCAACTTCAGCTCAGGTCATGATCTCACGGTCCCTGCGTTGGGCTCTGTGCTGACAGCTCAGAGCCTGGAGCCTGTTTCAGATTCTGTGTCTCCCTCTCTCTCTGACCCTCCCCTTCTAACGCTGTCTCTCTCTCTCAGAAATAAATTTAAAATGTTATTTTTTTTTAAAAAATGGACGAAGGATCTGAATACACATTTCTCAAGAGAAGATACACAAGCAGCCGAAACATACGTGAAAAGATGCTCCACGTCATTAGCCTTAGGGAGATGCAAATTGAAATCACAGTGAGATACCTTTTCATACTTACGGGATGGCTGTGGTCAGAAGGACAAATGCCGGCCTCCGCGTGTCGGAACAGGACCCTCCAAACAGTGCAGGTGACAATGCAAAATGGCGCACCCACCATAGAAAGCAGTCTGGCCATCCTTCGAGAGGCAAAACTCAGCAGTAACCCACCACCCAGGAGTGCCACTCTGAGGTCTGCACCCAAGAGAAATGAAAACATACTTGCAGCCAAAAACTAGCACATGAATGTCCAAAGCAGAATATTCCTAGCAGCCAAAACGTGGAGACAACCCAATGTGCACCCGTAAATGAACGGATACATAAAAGTGGTCTAACCATACAGGGGTATAATCTCCCGATGGAAAGAAACCAAGGACGGAGATCACGTCGCAACACGGAAAAACCTGGAAAACGCTAAGGGAAGAGAAAGAAGCGAGGCACGAAGGACTGCCTGGTGCATGGTTCTGTTCACAAGAAATGTCCTGAACAGGCACATTAGCAGTTGCTGAAGGACGGGGGTGCCGCAGGGGGTGGAGGGTGAGGCTAATGGGACAGGGTTTCTTTCTGGAGAGGTGAAAATGTTCTAAACGTGATCGTCGTGACAGTTGTACAGCCTCGTGATAGTGGTGCACATACCAAGAACCATGAAACTGTGCGCTTGAAATAGGTGAACTGTAATGATTCCTGCACAGTATCTCAATAAAGCCATTATAGAAAGAAAGAAAGAAAGAAAGAAAGAAAGAAAGAAAGAAAGAAAGAAAGAAAGAAAGAAAGAAAAGGAAAGCAAGCTGTGGATTCCGACTACAGACACACATTAGAAAAAGTGGATAATACACGTTCCAAATCTGTGAGAAGTTTATGGTGGTAACATGGCCCTTACAATGCCTACCGTCCCACGAATTTATTTCTTTATTTTAAACCTGAACACAACCTTTCACTGTGTTTGCTCCCCCTTTGGGCCCTTTCTGGATCTCCTGCCGGGCCCCCTTTTCCTTCGGTCCCGTCCGGACTCAGCGAAGAGCTTGGGTCCCAGGGCCCCCAAGGGCGCGGGGCTCGGCCGACGGGGCGGGCTCGGGGGCGGCCGCCGTGACCCCGGGGCGTGTGCAGACACCGCCCTCCGCGGCCACCGATAGGTCCCACCCCACCTTGGCGACCTGCGGGGCGGGGGCGGGGAGAGGCGGCGCAGGAGGCCGCGCGCGCGGCCGGGAGGCTCGGAGGAGGCGGCTCCGGGAGGCCGGGGCAGGCCGGGCAGGCCCGGGGCAGGTCGGGCGCGGGATGTGGGCGCCGGGGGCCCCGCCGGGGCCCGCGGGCTGGGACCGCCGCAGGGTGGGCGCCCGGCTGCGCGCGGCGCTGGCCGGGCTGCACGAGCTGCAGGGGCTGCGCGCCACGCAGCAGGCGCGCGTGCGGGACGCCCTGGCCATGCACCCCCAGGCCGGGCCCGCGCGCCCCGAGCGCCCCCGCGGCCCCCGCGCGCACGAGCTGCGGCTGGAGGCGGCGCTGGCGGCGCTGCAGGAGCAGCTGGTAAGGAGCGCGGGGCCCCGGGGCGGCGGGGGCGGCGGGGGCGCGCGGGGCGGCGGGGGCCGTGCCACCTGGCGGGGGCAGCGCGGCTGGTGAGGGCTGTGCGACTGAGTGACGGGCACCCTTTGGGATTCCGGGGGACCCCTTTCGGTTCCAAATGACGCAGCCAGGCACAGGGAGAAGGGTCCCGATACTGAAAGGCGCGCTGGGGCTGCGCCCCGGCTCTGCCTCCTCCCGGGCTCGGCCGGACAGACTGAGCGCGCACTGCTGTTTGTTTCACTTCCAGGGCTGCTCTGGCGAGGCCGCTTTATGTAGGGTTCCCCTGGCGGCGGGCGCTCCTTGGGGTCAGACCCCGATAACCAGGTGTCCCTGCTGCGCAGGCCCGGGGACGCATTGCCAGCGAGCAGAGCGCACCCCAGATTGTCCCCGAAATGGGTTCCGGTTAAACGAAAGAACGTGTTGAGGAAAGCATGTACCCCCATGGAAGCTTCTCCAGCTTTAAATTGCACCCTGACCTGTAAAATGAGGCATGTCCTCTGCGCCGCGGGGGCACAGACCCCCGAGACGCGCTTATGCCTTCCTGCCGGCTGCCTGGCCTCCCGCAAGTGCCCTCGCCTTTTCACAGGACCAGACGCTGGGATGGGCGCGCCTCCAGTTTTCTATCCGCCTTATGCTTTCGCTTCGTGCCTTGGAAACAACTCACAAGTTTTTCCGATTTTGCAATATTTCTTTAAAGGAAAAACAAAAAGGCTGTATAGAAAAATTCCTATCTGATGGAGTTAATTCCAGGACTCTTAAGTGGAATTTGTTTTTAAATTAGAAACTGAAATCTCTTCTGTTTAAAAGCCACTGCCTTCACAAAGCAGTTAGCAGGAACCCTCACTGGCCCGGAGCCCAGGCAGGTGACTGACTCGGGAACTGCCCCTGGATCCGAGACTCTGGAGTGCAGCGTCCTGAGATGCCGCCCTGGACCCTCCTTCCGTGTTGCCAGGAGGCGGACGGAGGACGGAGACCCTGTGCCGGCGCTGCTGCCGCACAGAGGGCAGGGGCCGGCTCCCGCCTGGGGCCTGCGCTGCCTGCACCCGCCCTGGCAGCCGGTGCCCGCTGCTTGTGCCCGGGGCTCGGCGGCACAGCGGCCACGGAGACGCCGGGCTCGGGTGCAGGACCCCGTAGCTGCCCGCGAGGCGGGAGCGCGGCCGAGATGAAGTAGCACACACATCAGATTTGTGCATCGTCAGCCTCGAAATACAAGTGGCCTTTGGAGGAGATCAAACAGGGTTTTTTGTGTTTGTTTAATGCTTTCTGTTTTAATGTGGGAACCAGAAGGAACACGCACACTTTGTCTTCAAACTTTGTTCCTGGCATGGATTATGTGATCAAAAGAGAATAATTGAATTTGTGTGACATCAGCTCAGGGCTTAACACTTTTACATTTTTCTTGCAGGGAAAAAACTAGTAGTAATACCAGGGCCACTGTGAGGAGTGTAATGAGGAGCCTGTTGGGGGCAGTTCATTTTCAGGGAGACCTCCCCGCTCCCGCCGTGTGGGCGTGGCCCCGGGGTCACCGTTCAGGTGTGAACACAGGAAGGACTTCTGTCTGAGCCTCGGCTGCTTTGTGCAGAGGAGTTCCCCAGGGAGCATTTCTGGGGACTTAAAGTGCAGTTCGGAAGTCCGCAGAGCTAGCACGTTAGCGCCTATCAAAATGGCTGTACCTTATAATTGCTTCTTCTGAAGTCCCCAAGGAGCGCGTGGTAGGTGCTTCATGAGTGTTTGGTGAGCAAATAAAGGAGCGTTTCTGTTGTTCTAACAGAAGAGAACGTTACTGTGTCCCTGGTCTACCTCTCCCTCCGATGCCCGCGGCCTCCGCTGCTCCGTGGCCAGGGCTGTGTTCATGTTTATATGTTCAGGGAGATTCGTAGCTCCCTGAGAAGTGGCTGCCGTCCCCATCTTCCCAGGCGCCTGGCACGCCCCAGGGAGGCTGGGAGCTCCACCTCCCACCAGGGAACGCTCCAGAGTCAGTGGGAGAGGTGCCCTCCGGTGGAAGGCGAGGAAAGGGTTCTGGGGACCCTGTGGTGAAGCCTTACCCTGAAGAATTTCCCGGTAGTTGACGTGGCTGGTCACGACTTGTCCTAAAAGAGGCAGTGTGCAGTGATTCCTTTTCCCCGGCGGGTTCTGGCATTAAATACACTCCAGGAGCACACTGACTGCAACCGTAAACGCAAGGTCTGGGGCGTTCCCTGGACCTGCCCTGCTTGCTTCGTGAACTCCCAGGGGAGTGAACTTGCTCAAGGTCACAGGTGAGGCCAGGGCACCCACAGGACCGTGCCAGGCTTCCGTCTGTGATCCGCGAAGCTGACCTGCGACCCTGGAGCCTTGCTGCTGATTGATGGGCCTCCTTTCAAGCTGGGTAGGGACCGCGTCCCTGCCTACAGGGCACGTGCTATGCGCACTTCCTGCGTAACGTGTGTCCTTTGCATCCGCTCAGCTTGCAAGGAAAGGTGTTAGAGGCCATCTCTGTGTCTGGAGCTTGAGGGCAGTTTTCATTTTTTACCCTCTGAATCTGCCGTAAGGGCTTGAGAAGACAGGGGTGCCGAGGTGTAGACAGAAGGCAGAAGGCACACAGGGGGAGTCAGATCATTCTCTCGTGGTACATAAAGCAAACATTTCAAAGAAAGGGACACACCGAATATTTGTTTTCAGTGGCGTTCCCTGGACGCAGCTGCCAGACTTCTCGTGTTCACAGAAAACCGTGGCGGTCCCTGGGAGGCTCGTCGAGGTGCAGGTGGCCGGGTGTGGCCGAGCATCCCAGGAACCGGCATCGATGCCCAAGTGATCCCTCCCCCCGGGGAACCGCGGGCGCGCCGTCCTCACCCCGACCCCCCCACGCGGCTTTGGGGGATTCTGACACCCAACACTGCCCCGATGGGGAGCCCGAATGCCGGGGTCAGGGCTGGGGAGGATCCACGCGACGGCCGCAGTCACGTCCACCCAGCGCTGACGTTTGTAACAACGCCGTCCCTGCGGAAATACACAGAGGCAGATCCTCTGCGGCTGGTTTGCAGTGGGTTGTGCTTTATCCTGTCGACTCTCTGCACAAAGTTAGACGCCAAGAGGGAGTTAATGAAAAGCTGAGACATAAAAATCCCAAGGGAGGGACAGGGAGAAGGTCAAGGATGATGGTGTAAATCCTGCACGGTGAAGCCCCGGAGACGGGCGGGGTCCTGAGGATGCCGTAAATCATCTGTGAATCCCCGGGCCCCTGTGTGTCTGTGGCCTCTGAACATTAATCAGAAACCGCCCACTGAAGCCTAGCTGGCCAAACATTAATCCCCAAGCAATTAATCTCCGCACAAATACACGGGGCGGGGGAGCTTTTTTTGGAAAGGGGTTCACAGGGGGAGGAAGGAAGCCAGCCGGGGCATTGAGGGTGTCCCCCTCCTTTGGAAAGAGGGGGGATCGTGATTTGCAAGAGAAGAGGTCAGATAGATGTTTATAAGCGTCGAGCTGTGACCTAACGGAGCAACTTGATTTCCCACTGGCACCGTGGCCTTACTTTACGACTGGAAAAGAGAAGTCATCTGCAGTAAAAATATACCCTGGCCCCTTTCCTGAATCTAGTTTTCTTTACGAGGAGGGCAGTTTGCTGGGAAGCCCACCTTTGCCCACCTCCTGGCTCCCTCTGCTACTGCCGTCCACCCGGGTAATATTTTCCTTCGTAAAAATATCCACGGTAATAAGCCGGGATGTTGAGGCTAGCGCGGATGGTTCTGGGGTTATCCAGTTTTTGTTAAATTCAGGATGGGTTTTTGCCCTGTTGTTTACAGACGGTGTCATGGCTGAGACTCTGTTTGCCGTAAAACTGGGAGTGTGTTCTCAGAGCCCCGGACGGGGTCCTGGAGGGAAGGGCAGCTGAGCGTGGCGCCCAGGATGCACGGGGGGGGAGTGTCAGCCCCGGGCTTCACCCAGTTAACCTCCCGGGGCTGGTGTCTGAATGCTCTATGCCCGTGTGATTCCCTCGTAAGAACTGGGAAGTACCGCCACCCGCTTCTCCCTTGGACGGAGTTTTCATACTATTGGAATTACTGAAATAATTCCCTTGAGTCCCATCATTTGGGGCCCCTTCACTTTCTATATAAAAATCTGAAACACGATTAGTCATTCTCTTAAACAGGGTGAACCGCATAATTACATTCATTAATGATTTGCCTTAAACTTAATCGTTGATGAAATAAGAAATTGGTGCAGCAGACCTTGAAAACTGTGTCGTTCCATAATCGAAAGAAGGAAATCCTCATTGGTTAAACAGTCAGTGCGAGCTATCCCGCACACGTATCATCTACGTGTGCAAACGTGTGAGTACATACCATGCACATTAACCACATATGCGTGTTATATGGTTGGTATATAATTACACACACGTGTGTGTGGCTAATGCTCCTAATAACCCATTTTATGGCTGGGGAAGCTGAGGCCGGGAGGGGAGAGAGCCTCTGAAGGCAGAGCTAAGTTTGAACCTCTAAACCAAGACAATTCTCGGGCAGATTTTGAGGCTCACTGAGTGCAGGCACTATCCTGTCCCTCCGTGCCTCTGTCCCTGTCCCTGGGGGCTCCCCAAAGCCTGTAGGAACCACCTATAAAATGGGGGGTATGTGCAGAAGGGGGCTTTTTCTCTCCAAGGGAGTCTCCTGTCCGCATGGGGAGTCAGAAGGTCGCCCAGATCTGCTGATAAACCAACATGGCGACACAGGAGCCAGAGGCCGGTCTGTTACCCGTGAGCGTGGGAAACTGGCCTTGTATGTGACAGCGGCTAAACACGTATCCGTGGTGCATGCCACGTGCTGCCTTTCTTTTAAATTTTTTTTAAAGCTTATTTCTCTTGAGAGAGAAAGAGAGCAAGATGGGGGATGGGGGGTGACAGAGAGAGAGGGAGACACAGAATCGAAGCAGCTCCAGGCTCCGAGCTGTCAGCACAGAGCCCGACGCGGGGCTCGAACCCAGGAACCGTGAGATCATGACCTGAGCCAGAGTCAGACGCTTAACTGACTGAGCTCCCCAGGCGCCCGGAGGTGACACTTTTGATCCTGAGTTTTTGCTCATAGACTGTATCAGTCTGTCCTTGTAAAGAAACATGTCATTGAGAACTGCTGATTTTTAAAGCCTGCAGTGGGTGGGGGGACATTTGGAGAGGGAAGCGTCGGTGGACATTTTCCTCTGGTGACCAGAGGGCAGGGGACGGGGTCTGGGTGAGGAGTGCAAACCGTACGCCCAGTGCAAAGGCCATGGGGAGCATCGCGCTCGATTTCCGCCCTCGTGACCGTTTACTTCCCGCTGTCCGTCCCTCCGCAGAGCCATCTACGGCACCAGGACGTGGGCCCGAAAACCCACCTGGGGCAGCTGGACCGGCAGATCAGCGAGCTGCAGCTGGGCGTGCGCAGACCCTGTGGCGAGGCGGCCGACAGCGACAGCAGGCACAGCTCAGGTAGCCCGCGCCGCGCCTTCCGCCAGGCCCCCGGGCCTGCCTGTGTCCGCAGGCCGGCCTCCGTCGGCGCGGCCCGAGCCCGGAGGGCCCGCTCCCGGGGGCTCCTGAAATCTCAGCACCTCTGTCCTTCTCCCGAAACGCATGGGAAACGGGGGCGAGCACGTGTGCGTAAGGCGAGAGGCTGTAACGGGGAAGGACTGCTTTTCACGGGGAAGCCTCGCGAGCTCGCGCCTCTCTGGCAGGAGACGATTCCAGGTCTCTTCGGGTCGGGCTCACGGGGGGGCGTGAAGAGCTGTTTTACCCGGGCTCAGGTCTGCACAGCCTGTCGGAGAAGATGACGAGGACACTGGCCCCTGGCCTGCCTCCTGTCTGCTGCCCCGCGACCCTTACCGTAAAGCTGGGAGGAGATAGTTCCGGAGCCCTGGTGACAGTCCCGGTCCAGGGCACGTGGTCCCGTCTGGCCAGACGCTGGCTCACGTGGCAAACCCAGGAGACTGTGTACGGCGTCGACTGCCGAGTCTTCCTCTTGTAAACTTGCGCCGCCACGGCCTGGTCTGGCGTGCAGTGCGTCGGGCAGGTGTGCTGGCCTCTCTGATCGGCGCCTGGGATGAGCCCCACCGCGCTGGGGAGGGAGGGAGAAGGATGCCAGCCGCCTGCCCCGCAGGGGCCGGGACCTGATGGTCACGAAAGGACAAGTGAGCCACTTGCCAAGGAGGGGGCCGGGGGTGGGGCACCCTGACCCACGTGGCGAGAGCGGACAGTAATGGGGAGGACTCCCGGACATTCAGGGGTCCCCGGCCGCCTTCCCCGGGGCCCGCCTTCACGAGATCCTGAAGCCCCTTCAGCACAGGGGCGTCCTCGGGCGGGAGAGGGGCCGCCACGGGGTGCGCTGACCGCCCCGTCCACCCCATCTAGGCTTCTACGAGCTGAGCGACGGTGGGTCCTGCTCCCTGTCGGCCTCCTGCACGTCCGTGTGCAGTGACCGCATGTACTCCTCCCTGAGCACCTTGCTGCCGGCCGACCCCACGGCCAGGCCCCGGTCAGCCGACGACACCACGGTGCATGCAGCCCCTCCACCCACCTGTAGACCCCAGGCCGCCGAGGAGGGCGAGTCCCGGCCCAGGCCGGTGTCCACAGGTAAAGGAGAGCCAGGAAGGCGGGAGGTCCCACTGCGGGAGGGGAGGCCGGGGGGGTGGTTTGCACCACTGAGCTCAGAGCGGGAGCCCCGTGTGGGTCCGGCGCTGGGCTCATCCACACACGCCCCAACGTTCTGTGGGCTTCTCTCGGCATTGCAAGCGCCCGCTGCTGTTCGTTGCAGCAAGGCGGGTGCGACCAAAAGCATTTTATTCCTTAAGTGAACATTAGAAAGTCATTGTAAAAATCCTCCAGAACCTTCTGCAGCCTGACCGCGCCTCTCCGTAACCAGAGGGAGCACGGCACCCAGACCCAGAGAGCGTTCATTTCCCACGTGGACGCCTCGCACGGGCTCAGGGGACAGCCTCCGTTTTCCTTCAGTCCGTCCCCAAAAGACCTCATCTTTGGAAATAGTAGATTTCCAGTGGCCGAGCAGGCTTAACCGTGCCCGGTGGTCCCGGTGGACACTCCCCTGGGGTCCTCGCCGCCGGCGCCTCCGCGGAGGGTGTGTCAGGAGCCCGCGGCGCTGCAGCCCCGGGTGAATGAATGCTGCGCGCGGGCCCTGCTTGCAGCTGCGGCACGGAGACCCCGGGAAGGGGGCGAGCGGCCAGCCGGGCCCTTCCCCCCGGGATCGTGTCCGGCGCCGAGGTGCCGGCCTCCGCCCAGGCCCACGAAGGGCCCTGCGTGTCCTGCTGCCGCGCAGGATGTGACCCCAGGGCTGTCCTAGGCTCTCCCCGTTCACCCGCTTGCTCACCCTCCCCGTTCCCAGGTGATCTCGAAACAGTCCTGCCGTCGCCGGTGGCACTCCAGAAAGCCAGTGCAGACCCCGCGTCCACGTCCCTTCTCTGCCACGGGATGGACTTGCCGGCCCACGTGCCAGACCCCAAGTACCGGCGTGACCTGGTGTCCACGGGGGGCAGGGAGGTGTACCCGTACCCCAGCCCCCTGCACGCTGTGGCTCTGCAGAGCCCGCTTTTTGCTCTGCCCAGGGACGGCCTGCACCCCGAGGCCCAGCCGACCCCTCTGAAGCCCCCCGGCCCCGCGGGCCCATCCACCCCAACAAGACCTGTCCGTGAGGCTGGCCCCACTGCAGCCTACATAGACAGGCTACTGAGGCTGCGGGGCCAAGGGACTCCCACGAGGAGGGGTGTGGGTGGGCAGGGGTCCCCAAGACGTGAGGAGCCCCCAACCCCGCAGGAACTTGGTGGCCAGAGAGTGGACAGTCCCAGCGGCCTAGGGAAGCCGGTGTGCACCCCGGGGAGAGCAGGAGCCGGCGGGCTGGCCCAGAGGCGGGGCGCCAGCAGGGACAGCCTCGGACAGCAGGGTCTTCCAGGGAGGGGACCCAAGCCCTCGACCGCCTGCGTCCCTGGGGACACCATGCTGGGCTCCCCTCAGCCGAGGTGTGGACGTGCCCCATCTCCTGGGGCCCAGGCGGCTGTCAAGGGTCAGGAGAGCACAGTCCTCTCACCTACCAGGAAGGCAGGAGGGGAGAGCCCCGCTCTGGGCCCCGGGGGGTGCGCCCGCCTCCCGTTTGCTGCCAGGGGAGCTGCTCTCCTGGGGCTGAAACCCGCCCCCCCCAGGACAAAGGCTGTGAAGATCAGGAAAGGGGCCAGTGACAAGGTGCTGAGGTTTGGGGGGCAGCAGCCAGCGGGGGGTCCCCTCACAGCCCCCCAGCCGCCCCCCGAGTGGGGGGACAGCCTCAGGAGGAGACCCACGCTGGCCGGGGTGGTGCCCAGCCGGTCCTGCTCTGAGCCCAGACTCTACCCCGTGCCCTTCCTGGTGCCCCTGCTGGTGGCCCGACGGGAGGGCCGCGGGGTCCCCACACAGGCCGACGGGGAGGTGCGGAAGAAACATCGCAGGTGGCTGTCCTCCGCGGAGGTCTCAGGCGGCCTGGGGCCCCACAGGCCGGCCGTCGGCAGAGGGGGCGAGCCGCGGCCCGTGTGCACCCCAACCAGGTCCAGGCCGCACCCCCAGGCCCCCCGCGCCAGGAGCGAGTCAGAGGGCTCCGAGCTCTCGGCCGAGTGCGCCTCCCTGCTCCCCTCCACTGTCGCGGAGACGAGCGAGGACGGGGCCAGCGACCACACCACCAGCCGCTTCGGGGACAGGGAGTCCAGCAGCAGTGACTCGGAGGGCGGGGCCTGGCCTGGGGCACGTCCCCCGCAGCCGCCCAGGGCCCCAGCCGCCCGCAGGCCGCCCCTGCCCCCCGTACCCAAAGTGTGCCGCATCAAGGCCTCAAAGGCCCTGAAGAGAAAGATCCGGAGATTCCAGCCGGCGGCGCTGAGGGTCATGACCACGGTGTGAGCCCGCAGGAGACGGCCGAGGGCCGAGCCCGTGCCAGGGAAGCCGTCCTCCCCAGGAACCGCGATGGCAGCGCGTGACCACACCAACGGGCAGGTTGGCCAGAACTTTGGAAAAACCATAAGAAAACCAGCCAAAGTGTAGACTTACGGACATTCGTGTAACAGGCGGCTACTTTCAGGATGCAGTTTAAAGAGATAAACATTTTAAAAAGTGATTGACATTTTATTTATTTATTTTAATGCTTACTTAAGTATCTTAGAGTCGGCGCGCGTGCGCATACAAGCAGGGGAGGGGCAGGCGCCTCACAGAGCCTGACATGGGGCTGGAACTCAGGACCATGAGTCATGACTGGGGCCGCCCAGGTGCCCCACTGACCTTTCAGAGCAAAGCGGTGGGCCTCCGGGGCGGGGGGGGGACCTGAGGGCGGGGTGGGGGTGGGGGCCACTGTGCGCTGACCCCGGAGAACGCAGGCTGTTCCAAGAGACTGAGGCACAGGCAGGCCCATGCGTCTGGGGAGAACTCCCGCTTGAGCTTCCTGGAATCCCCTTCCTCACAGGTAGGAGGGCTTCCCAAGCTCCTGAGAACTGCTCTGGGAGCTACAGAAGACGTCACACAGACCCACCCGTGATGGGGGTTTAGGGAAAAGATGTGACACAGGGTATCTTATAGGGTCGTCCGATTCTCATCATGCAGCACAAGAGGTGTGGCGGGGCCCTGGAGATGGGGTGCACAGTCTGAGGGTGCAGTGCTCCCCTCGGTCCAGGCAGTGTTCAGGGAGGCCCCGGTGCTCCCCTCCATCTGGGGGTGATCAGGGGTGTCCCCAGCACCCCTCCATCACCCCCTCCGGCTCCCCTTCCGGCACCCCCTCTGGCACCCCCTCCAGCTCCCCCTCCGGCTCCCCCTCCAACACCCCCTCCAGCTCCCCCTCCGGCTCCCCCTCCAACACCCCCACCAACACCCCCTCCGGCACCCCCTCCATCACCCCCTCCGGCACCCCCAACAGACCTTCCTAGGGTCCCAGATAAGGAGAAAAATATTCTGACACCCTCTATACCCAGCGGAGAAACTTTGCGCGATCACAGATCAGGAGCTCGGTCTGGCGACCGCAGACTTGTCTCCTGTCCCCCGTGGTCCGGCCGTCCTTGCATCATGGGACAGGGCGGCCAGACCGTGTGTCTCCCACGGGATGTGGACTAGGTGAGGAGGGGACGCGGTGGGTTTGGGCCTCCAGGGAGGGGGCTAAACAGGAGGCAAGTTGCAGAGAACAAAGGCTGCTTTGGGGGCGTCAGGATTTCGGGGAGCCCAGAGTCCAGAGGGAAACGTGTCCCGCTCGTGTGGGGAGGGCGGGTGGGGGTTAGGAGCGAGCAGGAGGGGTGTCCTGTGATTCCCATGACCTCGCCTGGCGCCTGGCCCCCGCTGCTTGGTGCCGTCACACGGAACTGTCCCCGGAGTGTGTCCCCCGGGTCAGAATGCCATCGCTGTGCCGACATTTTACGAGCGGCGGGTGGAAAAGCGCCGCCGCTCCTGGCCCCTCAGGAGCCCGGCCGTGGGCGTGGGGTTTCCCGTGGGGGCTCTGGCTCCGCAGGACCGGCCTCCGTCGTTTCACGTTCCCGACGAGGCGAGTGCCTCCCGCCTTCCTGCCCCGCCGTCCGGGGTCACCTGCAGCACCAGCCACTCTCCAACCCCACCCGCCAGCCCAGCCCCAGCCACGGGGACCACATGGGCCCGGACAACACAGCCGCGAGTCGGGGCCCAGGGGTCCTCTGGTCAGTCCTACGCCAGCGTCTCTGTCTCTCAGTCCCCACCTCTCTCCCCTCTGTCTCTCCCTCTCTCCCCCCTCTCCCCCTCTGTCTCTGTCTCTGTCCCCCCCCCCAACCCATGGAGACACAGCTGCACAGGGCAGTCTGCCCGAGGCCCAGGCTGCCTCCTTGCTGGTGCGCTTGCATTTGCTCTGGGGCAGGTTTGGAGTGAAGAGACAGGATTCTAGAAGCCGTGCCCTCCCGTCGGCCTGGGGCCCAGACACACGGCCCCGCTGGACCCTCAGCAGCGACGAGGCCCCAGCTGTCTTCCTAACCCCCCTGGGTTTCTTCCTCCGTATAAAGCCAGACGGTTAATCCCTCGAGGTTCGGCCTGAGGAGTAAGTCGACAGTGTTGAAAATGGGCCTGGTCCGTGGGCTTGGGACGCCGGGGTCCTGTCTGGGGCGGAAGGAAGGCCAGGGGTGTGAGCGAGCGGCGGGTGCAGGCGCGCAGGCCGGGAGCTGAGGGCCGGACAGGCAGGGCAAGGTCAGGGCGGGCAGCCCCGTCCAGGACCAGGCTGGCATCCCGGCCGCCTGGCGTCTGCCCTGTGCGTGAAGCAGGGGGGCGGCTCTTTGGGGAAGTACTGAGTTAAAGTTCGGGAAGCCAGCGATAAGAAGACCGTGTGAGTCGGCCCGAAAAGCAGCCTGCTTCCCGAGCAGAGTCAGGTCGTAGCAGCTCAGAGCGGGGCACTCGGAGCAGGCGGGCGGCCCAGGACCGCAGCTGCAGACGGGCTCACCGAGGCACGCCGCGGGGAACCATTCATTGGCTGAGCGTTTCGTACTTCTAGCATATTCTTCCTCTGAGCAGACGTGGTCGTAACTGCTCAGGGAGGGGAAATCAGGCAGGAGACAGTGTGCACAGCGTGGTCTGAGGACCCGGGGCTTCACGTGTGTTTGAGGACAGGTGATTCCCTGTTCCTAAAGCATCTCATGTCAGGCTCTGTGCTGCAGCTCAGAGCCTGGAGCCTGCTTGGGATTCTGTGTCTCCCTCTTTCTCTGTCCTTCCCTCTCTCTCTCAAAAATAAATAAACATTCAAAAAAATATTAAAGGATGGTTTGCAATTTGACTGTTTGGATCATTAGAGATCATTTGTATCTTCTAGCATGATTGAAATATAAGTATTTTAGCAAAAAATGAAAAAAGAATAAACTAGGTTCTGAGGATCAAAGTCAAGCTAAGGTAGAAATTGAATATATAAGAATTGTTGATTTACAACAATTAGAGAAAAACTTAATTGTTTCAGAGAAAAAACCCACTATATTTTAGCGAATTGTGTCATCTGAGGAAACAAAATGTCTATCGTTCTTTATGGACTGAACGCGTCTCCCAAATTCTTGTGGAAGCCGTTCGGGGCCTCCGGTGACCTGGGGGAGGAGGTGACGGGGCCCAAGCAGCCGGGGGGGCAGGGGGGGGAATCTGTGCATCGGGGAGGGGGGATGTGCAGCCTGGGAACCATGCAGCCAGGGGGGCATACAGCTGGGGGGTGCCGTGCAGCCTGGGAGGGTGCCATGCAGCGGGGGGGGAGGGGCATGCAGCCAGGGGGAGTCTGTGCAGCGGGGGAAGGGGCTGTGCGGGGGGGGTTCTGTGCAGTGGGGGCCATGCCTACAGGCCAGACAAAGCAGCCCCGTGGCCCCTGGAACTGTACCTCCAGCCTCCAGCCCCTCCCTGACGGTGGCTGCTTCACCCGCTCCAGCAGAAAATGCTGGGAGCAGAGACAGGGCCCTCAGCCCATAGATGCTCACGTGTCCCCAGCAGTCTTCTCATGATCAGGAGGGCCGCTGAGACCAGGCCGTCTGAATCCTCAGCCAGCCAGCCAAGGGTATTTACAGAGCACCTGCTGTATACAAGCACTGTACAGGCTGCTGTGTGTGGCAAGGGGAAGGTCAACTGGGAGCTGTGGGGAAAATACACAGACCCTGAGGACTGGAGGGGACGGCATGCTCAGAGGCCTCTCCCGGGGGGCATTGGCCGCTGGGGCTGGAGGGCTGGGGGGCTGGGGAGGCTGGGGGGCCGGGGAGGCTGGGGAAGCTGAGGCTGGGGGGCTGGGGGGCTGGGGAGGCTGGGGCTGGGGGGCTGGGGAGGCTGAGGCTGGAGGGCTGGGGAGGCTGGGGAGGCTGGGGCTGGGGGGCCGGGGAGGCTGAGGCTGGAGGGCTGGGGAGGCTGGGGAGGCTGGGGCTGGGGGGCTGGGGAGGCTGAGGCTGAGGCTGGGCAGGCTGGGCTGTAGAGCAGACGCTCACCCTGCAGTGAGATGGAGGCTGACGGGTCCCAAGGCACGCAGGAGGACTCAGGTGGGCAAGTGGAGGAGGCCGGAGGGCCGGCACAGAGACCAGGCAGAGACCCCCTCCCTCAGGCCTGCGGAAGGAGGGTCGGGCAGAGAGCCAGGGCAGGCAGGGCAGTTGGGAGCCCCCAGCACAAAAGGGGCTCAGTGGGGAGGCCGTGGGCCTGGGGAGGGGGCGCCCCCGTGACTGGGGCGGGGGGCACACCTGGGTCTCTCTGGTTGGCCAAGGTGGGGCAGGGACAGAAGTCAGGACAGCTGTCATTGTCACTGGAGTGGAGGCATTTGGGGCTGATTGTTACAGAAATGACTTCAGCGCCTGAACGGTCACTGCAGACAGCTGCCTTCCGGGCGGGTTGTCACAGGTGAGGGTCCGCTGTCCGGCGGGTGGCTGCGGGGCCCAGCGCCATCTGTGTGGTCTGCGTGTGTGGCCGGTCTGTGGGCCGCAGCGTTGTGTTTGGAAAGGCCCTCATGGGCTGCGCTGACCCGGGGCCACGATGGGACCCTCAAGGAGGCGGAGGTCACCGCGGGCTTGGAGTGGGGCAGGTGGGTGGGGCTTGCGTGTGTGACGGACCCACTGCTGGTGGGGGGGCCGTGATCTGGGCGTCCCGGGCTCCTCAGGAGGCACCTGCCCAACAGCAACACACGATGAAAGGGGACATGGACACGTCCAGTGTCCCTCCCTTATCCCAGTGAGAACTCGGAATTCTTCCTGAAATAGGAATGGATCCTTCCTTACAGAAATAGAGCATTTGGATCAGTATCTTTGTTTCCGTTTGAAGATTTTTTTTATCCTTTTATTCCATTTGTTGTTCCGTCTTATTTCCATCTTTACGTTTCTCCCAGCTGTGACCTCCTAGCCAGGGAGGAAGTTCACCACAGACAGAACGACAAACCTTAGCGCACTTTCTGCACCTTCCTTATTCCCCCAGCGTCCATCTCTTGTCCCGTTTGGGGACACACATGAAAATCTCAGATTTCAGCTCCTGTGCCTCCTCTCCCCTCCTGGGTGACAGGTCATGACGGCCGCGTCGCATACCTGGGACACTATGGAACCAGCCTACCCTTTCTGCTTCCCCCACAACCCAGTCCTCACGGCGGCATGTCCCAGAATGGCCCGAAGCCAACCGAGGAGGGTGACCGCTGCCATCGTGAGATGCGGGCTGGCAGCAGCGTGTGCATGTGCAGTGGGGTTCACTCGGAGCCCAGGGAGCGTCGGTGCCAGCGCACGGTGGGGGACCTCCTCCCTGCTGATCTGGACGGCCCGGAAGAATTCTGCAGGCTGTCTGCGATGAATGCAGTCGTTTCTAATCCCTTCGCGATGCTTGGCGCGGCATAGCTAATCTTGCTTATAAAGTGCGAGGCTGATCCTCCCAGGCCACGGGATTTCCGCCCTTGCGTGAGTACATCTGGCTCCGCCTGGTCATCAAGGACAAGGAACTAGAGGGTCAGGGGTTCTGGAAAGCCTGGCTCTCCCGGGGTGTTAGCTTTGGAGAACACTTCCAACAGCGGCTCCGTGTGCTCTGCTTAGAGGCCCACCTTCCAGCCCCAGGGGTCCTGTCCCACCATTTTATAGCATCTGGGTGGTCCCACAGCCCTGGGAGACTCACAACGCTCAGCACACCCGCTGCTCTCCGACCCCGTCACTGGGCCTCCGCTACCCGTCCGTCTGTGAAGCGGGTCTCATCATAGGGACTTCCTTCAATGGCAGGTTTGTGTCCTTGATGTAGAAACAAACTATTGTAAGACCATCAAAATACAGCCTTCAGGACGGTTCTGACACGAGAGCATCGAGACCATGCCTCTTGGTAGGTGCCCAGCTGCATTTGCGGGGTCACAATGTTTGGGGTCAGCTCACCAGGGGCCCTCTGTGTTTGGGACTTGGGATGCTCAGCCTTGGGGATTTGCTCGTCCATAAACCGGGGTGTCCAGCTTGGCAGTGACGCCTGACTGATGCTGGAGGAAGCCGCTCCCTCACTTGACGACTCGCAAACTCCAATAATGAGAACCGGAGCTCCTGTCGTTGAATTTCATTTAAATTTTACTTGTATTTAGTTATTTCCTGTCATATATCTTTGTAATTTGCCAAAGTGCACACTGTTCAAAACAGTGGACATTTAGGATCTGGGGTCAGGCAGGTCAACAGAATTCATTTGTATTTAAACGTGTTGGTCAGGAGCTGTTGTAAGCTCAGCACAAAAAAATGGAGGAGCTGCCGAGGTGAACTGATAGGGAGCCGTAAAGGAAATGTCACCTTGCACACGCATCTCCAGGACCAATCCCTCCCGGGCCGGAGAAATCCAAACCAGCCCCTTGATTGGCCGGAGGCTGAGATACGGTTAGAAACCCACTTAACATGAAGATTGTACCTTTACATATAATTTACGGGAAATATAGTTTGTCAGAGGATTGTCAGAGGACCACAGTGGGGAGGATGTCAACTATATGAGTTAAGAGAGGTATTAATTAACTCTGAGGTTGGCAACGGCTGACGTGTATCATCTACTATTTATTTTTAATTAGTATCTATGATGAATAGTCAATGTTCACATTTCACACTTTACAAAGTGCTTCCAATTTGTAATCTTCTGTGGCTCCGGACAGTTTTGCCAGGTAGATAATGTGGGCATTCCTCTCTATTCTATGTTTGAAAGTGAAGGACATTACCCGAAAATTAGCAGGCGGATTGGAGTGTGCACACCTGTCTGAAGTTACGGTGAGTACTGCAGACTGAGCCCGCTTGCCGGTGGTCACAGCTCACAGCGCCTCGCGACGTGGGCAAGGCGTGCGCGGGCCCCGCCCACATCTGCAAGCCCACGCATATCTGCAGGCCCCCATGCACATCTGCAGGCCCCGCCCACATCTGCAGGCCCCACCGTACACATCTGCAGGCCCCGCCCGCATCTGCAAGCCCGCGCATATCTGCAGGCCCCCATGCACATCTGCAGGCCCCGCCCGCATCTGCAGGCCCCGCCCACATCTGCAGGCCCCCCCCCCGTACACATCTGCAGGCCCCGCCCGCATCTGCAAGCCCGCGCATATCTGCAGGCCCCCATGCACATCTGCAGGCCCCGCCCGCATCTGCAGGCCCCCGTACACATCTGCAGGACCCCCGCCCATATCTGCAGGCCCCCGTACACATCTGCAGGCCCCCGTGCACATCTCCAGGCCCCACCCACATCTCCAGGCCCCGCCC
>NW_024082676.1:34289-56078 GCF_003009895.1 Hyaena hyaena
CCCCGCCCACATCTGCAGGGCCCCCCCCCGTGCACATCTGCAGGCCCCGCCCGCATCTCCAGGCCCCGCCCACATCTGCAGGCCCCTTGCAGGTCTGTTGCACGCGGCAGCGCTGGAGCTCAGTGAGCAGGTGGAAGGCTCTCGTTTCAGGAAGGAGCGTGGATCTGAGCGGAGCTCCCGCCTCCGCCCTCCGCACGGATTCGGGACTCGCAGCGCTGAGAGCCTCCCTCGGTTGTTAAGACAAACCCCCTGTGTCAGCATCGGACCGTCGCCCCCACCCCGAACAGTGGAAACGGCTCCACGTGTGTGGACCGTATCTCTTGGTGCCCGTTGGTTCGTTGCCTTTTTCTTACTTAAAAACGTTTTAAATTTAGAAGTGTTTTGACCCGGAAAACAATGCAAAAATTCCGCGCCAGTCCCTCCTGTGCCCACCCTCGGGATCTGACAGGGTTAACGCGCTGCGATAGTTCCTTCCTACTCGCTCGCGGAGGCTGACGCCGGCCCGTCACCGCGGAGAGCCTCCCGGGGCCCAGCCCCTTGCCTTGTGCAGGGCGCAGCGCCGCCACCCGGGCCCTCCCGCGGCGCCCCCTGCCCACCACGCGCAGCCTGCCCTGTGCCCCCCGTGCCGACGGCCGTGTAATGCACACGGGCCACCGAGGCATCCTCCTGTCCTCTCGTCCAGCTGGCCAGAACTTCTACAGACATCACCACGACTTACTCCTCAAGCCGAACCTCGAGGGATTAACCGCCTGGCTTTAGACGGAGGAAGAAACCCAGGGGGGTTAGGGAGACAGCTGGGGCCCCGTCGCGGCTGAGGGTCCAGCTTTTCCAGCTTCCTGGGGCCGCGGGCGTCCCTGCTTCAGACCTGTCCCCCGTCTGCGGAGCCAGCACCCTGGGGCTGCCTCGCTCTCTAGTTTTCTCTCTTCTGCCCCTGCGATGACCCTGGCCCACCCGTAATCCAGGAGAATCCCCCCATCTCAGGCCAGCTGACCAGCAACCTTACTTCCTCTGCCAACAGTAATTCCCTCTTGGCCACGGAAAGCTGACCCTCCACTCCCTAAAAGAATACCCTAAATGCTGAGAGGGACCGAAGTGTCCTTTGTTGTGTTAATGAGGTGGCTTTTGGAAAGCCCCAAGGGTGGGGGCTGGTTGCCAGGGGAACAATCACATGACTACAGGTTGGAACTTTCCATCCCACCCCTGCCCTACATCAGGGAGGGGAGGGGCTGGAGGTTGGGTCCAATCACCAATGGCCAGTGATGTCATCAATCACGCGGGGGTAATTAATTGAACCCAAGAAGGTCGTGGGAACCTCTGACCTCTAGCTGGTGGGGTGCACAGGTGACATTCTGGACCAGAGACTGGCACCTGAAGTGGGGGACAGTCTTCCGGGACCACACCCCTCACCTGTGGGGTCTGATGCTCTCTCAGGGCAGTAATGCCAGATTTTTGTCAGTCTTTAAAAGTTACTTTATTAGCAAAATGACTTTATTCAGGAAGAGCAGAGGAATGGCAGTTCAGGACGAGCAAACCACAGGCAAGTCCAAAGAGACAAAGGGAAGGTCAGCTTTGTTTAGGTTTTAGGAGGAAATTGGGGATGGTTGTTGTAAACAAAATTTCACTGGAGAACAGTCTGTATGTGTGGCGGCTTCTCGTCAGCTGCCGGGGGTGCTAAGTGCGCTGTGAGATCAGTTCCGGTGGGGAAAGGGTCCTCCCTCGCCAGGGCGGGAACAGCCCCCCTGCCATGGCCATCTGCTCGGTGCCCTCCCCCGCTTGCACGCGCTGACGTGTAGGCCCCCCGGCTGGGGTCTGCAGAACCGCTTGTCAGTTACGGGGACCCCCACACCAGAACGGAGACGGTGACATACTCAGCCTTGGGGGACAGTGCACATCTCTGGGGACCAGATCCGGGATCAGGCTTCCTGCCATCTCACAGCACAGCATTCCCAGGAAAACTTCACCAGCCAGATGGCCTAAAGCAAAGCAGTAATTATCACTCACGGACATGGAAGAATTCCTGAGCGTTCCCGGACCCAAAACTCCCTGTCGTAGGCCTTTCTGGTACCTGAGGACACATCTTGCTACAGACGCACAAGCTGCATGGCCGTGAAGCCCCGGTGCGCACAGACACAGGCCGGGGCTCTGGGGGCTGGACGTGGGGATGCTGATGTGGCCCCCAGGGAACGGGGTGCACCCAGGCCCACCACCCCTATGCCTGCCGCCCCCATAACCGCCGCCTGTGCCCGCCTCCCCTGTGCCCACCGCCCCCATGTGCCAGCTCACTGCACACCCACGCTGCACACAATGTTTTTTTGCCTTTTTTCATAAAAGTGGAAACCCTCTTTGCATTTCCTTCAGGTAATGAAAACAAGTGGTAAGGTAGGCCTTCTGTAGAAGTGGGAAACACCCGTATCAGACTATGAGGTCTGCCAATCTAATGGATATAAAACGGGATTTGATAATGGTTTTAATTCACATTTCTCTACAAGTGAGAACGAACATCTTTGCATGTCTTTATCAGCCTCTCAAGTTTCTTTTGTGAATTCACGGTGCATATCCTTTGCCCCCTTTTTCTAAGTTTTGCACTGATGTGTGGGAGTCTTCATAATTTGGAGACTGATTCATAGTCAATGAGAAATTACAGGTGTTGCAAATGTCACATCCGACCTGAGGTTTGTCTGTAACTTTGTTTATAATGTTTTTGTTGCACCCAAGGTTTTCTGTCAATGTAGTCAAATTTATGGATTTTTTTCACTTACAGACTGTGGTTTTAAAAAAATCTTATTTATAGGGGCGCCTGGGTGGCTCAGTCACTTAGGTGTCTGATTTTGGCTCAGGTCATGATCTCACGGTTCGTGGGTTCGAGCCCTGCACGGGGCTCTATACTGACAGCTTGGAGCCTGGAGCTGCTTCGGATTCTGTGTCTCCCTCTCTCTCTGCCCCTCCCCGACTCACGCTGTCTCTCTCTCCCTTTCTCTCAAAAATAAATAAACATTGGGGCGCCTGGGTGGCTTAGTCGGTTAAGCGTCCGACTTTCGCTTAGGTCATTATCTCACGGTTCGTGGGTTCGAGCCCCGCGTCGGGCTCTGTGCTGACTGCCAGCTCGGAGCCTGGAGCCTGTTTCAGTCTGTGACTCCCTCTCTCTCTGACCCTCCCCTGCTCACGCTGTGTCTCTTTCTCTCTCTCCTAGAAATAAATAAAAATATAAAAAAAATTAAAAATAAATAAAAATAAATAAACATTAAAAAATAAAAAAAGTCTTATTCATAGAATTCTTCAGTGTGAGATCATAAAGATATTCTTTATGTCTATTAAAAGTTAAATTTTGCCTCTCCAGCCTAAGTCTTTGACACACTGGTATTTATATCTGTGCGCATGAGAAAGAGCTCCCCCTTTACCTTCGCACGTCTTTCTCCTGTGGTTGCCCTCGCCCATCCTGGAGAACCCAGCTTCCCCCGTCCCTACCTCTGCCTCCCTGAGCACCCACACGTATCAGACTGTCTTCCTGGAGGAATATGTGTCCCGTTTCACTGTCCTTTCTTCCATCCAGCCAGGACTATAAATAAACTCTACAGCCTTTAGTGAGTCCTAGTGTCTTCTATGGGCCAAATAGCCCAACTTTTATTCCACAAAGTTCTCTTGTCGCTCGGGCTCCTTATACATGCATGTGAATCACAGGGTCACCTTGTCGAGTTCTGTGCATAACTTACTGCGGATTTTAATGGTATTGCATTTTAATGTATAGGTTAATTTGGGAGGAGCTACCATCTTTATGATAGTCAATCTTCCCATCAGTTAAATCTTTTTAATTTTTCTAACCTTTATTTTTGAGAGATAGAGAAAGACAGAGCACAAGCAGGGGAGGGGCAGAGAGAGGGAGAGAGAGAGACAGAATTTGAAGCAGTCTCCAGGCTCTGAGCTGACAGCACTCCAGGCTTGAACCCATTAACTAGAAGATCATGACCTGAGCCAGAGTCAGATGCTCACCAGACTCTGCCTCCTAGGTGCCCCCCATCAGTTAATATTATATCTACTTTATGTATCTCAGCAAATTTTTAAATTTGCTCTTTAATATTTTGAGCAATTTTGGTTACATTTTTCCCTACATGCTTAATTTGTGTTATAAGTGAAATTGGAATTTTAACTTACATTTTGTAATTATTTGATGCTGGTGTGTGTGTGTGTGTGTGTGTGTGTGTGTATGTGTGTGTGTGTACAAATACGTATTTGTCTTATATCTAGCAACCTTGTTGAACTCTCGTATTACTTTTAAGAGTCTGTCCATGGGGCTCCTGGGTGGCTTAGTCGGTTAAGCGTCCGACTTTCGCTTGGGTCATGATCTCGCGGTTCGTGGGTTCGAGCCCTGCGTCGGGCTCTGTGCTGACTGCCCACTCAGAGCCTGGAGCCTGTTTCAGTCTGTGACTCCCTCTCTCTCTGACCCTCCCCTGCTCACGCTGTCTCTCTCTCTCTCTCCTAGAAATAAATAAAAATTAAAAAAAAAAAAGAGTCTGTCCATGGCTTCTCTGGGCTTTCCAGTGGATAGAACCAAACCAGTCCAAGAGTTTGAGCCCCAAATATTCCTCCCCTTCTTACCCAGGTTCTGAAGCAACTGGAAAATAAGTCAAAATCCAAGTAGCCATAGGTCATAATGTCAGCTCTATTTGAGAAAATGCTAGCGTTAGAAAATACATTATATCTGCAGACAAGGGGAATTCCCAACCCCCAGATCAGCGCATGCACCCCCTGAAGTCAGCAGAACACGGAGGACCCACACAAGGGGGGGACGCCCGGCCGCGGTGAGGTCGGGGGTCCAGGCACATCAGCAACGTCGAGACCTTGTGCGATTTCACCAGCTGCCGCCAGCTGGTCATGACGTTCACTTCCTATTTAATGTCGCTCAAGTCTAGAAAAATGTAAATGGCAGGTTCCTAGAATGAGGCTGACCGTTCGGACTGGACAACCCCCGTGTAAGGGAACTGTGAGACCGTGTGACTCGCACAGACAACCTGCGAAGCGCTGCAAAGTGGGTTTTGTAGCTCATGCCCGCCATGTAGCTCGTTCCTACCAGAGCGGCGAGGTCCTGCGAGGCCGGCCCTGAGGCTCTGGCTCCTCATCCCCCCAGCACCTCCCCCTGGCGCCTGGGGAGCAATAAGGACGGAAGGAAGGGGAGCTGTGGACGCCTCGTGTCCCCCCTCCGTGTCCCCCTCCGTGTCCTGGTTCTCAGGGTGAACGGAACGGCCAACGCAGGGGACTAACAAGGACTCGCCAGCTCGCGGAGATGCAGGGTGGCTCCCGGGGAGGCGTCCCCATCACGGGGCTGAAGACGAGCACGGGACCCTGAGCTCCCACCATTGCAGGCGCCCAGACCCTGTGCTCTGGAGGCTTCGTGAAGGCCCCACGTGGAGGGAGGCCAGGAGCGGAGCAGGCACACGGCGAGCCTCCTCTGCTCACACTCGATCCACGGCCCGGCCGCCTGAGCCCGAGGCCAGACAAGAGCAGAGCACTGAGCGGCGGCAGCCCACGCGGCCCTGAGGGCCTCCTGGCTCCAGCTTACCAGTCACCTCTGTCACGATGTCCCCAGAGGGGCCGGGCCTGGGGCTGCAAAGCGATGTGAGGAAAGGACTGTTAGGTACCGGAGTTTCTGCTATGTGGAAGGAACGGTTTTCGGGAGGAATTGGAGAAGAAATTGGTATGAATGAGAAGAGACGTCTCCCTAGCAAATACGGAATTCAAATTCTAATCTTGCATTTGGGGTTTGTTCTGCAGCATCCCTGTGCTCCCTGGGGACCCCAGCGCCTGGTAAACAGAAACACGGACGCAGGAGGGAAGAGGAGAGACGGCCCTCCGTCCCGTTTTAAAGAAAGTCCTTCTAAGGCCTCACGATGTTGGCGTGACTCCATGCGACAGGCTGTTGTAGGTTAAGAAAATGTTCTGTCCTTACCTGCAGGTGCACACATTCTATTGCAAAATGGGGTGAACTTTTAATATTGTGGGAGATCATTGTTTTTCTCTCATTTAATCTGCTAATATAGCCGCTCACAATAAAAAGAAAAAGTTCATTGTGAAACCGATCACACCGTCATGGAATGAACAATATTGGTGTCGAAGTGTCTGCTCACACTTTAAGTCATTGTCTTGTGCAAACGGTGAGGCATAAGATTCCCGCAGTGCCCACCACACAGTCTCAACACGTGTGAATTCATGACCCTCCTGTCCCTCTGCCCCCAACCTCATTCCCACCACCTCCCAGATCAGAAGTTTTTGCCAAATTCGGACAGGAAATCATTATAACTTTTTAGTGCGTTGCTACAATCAGTTTGCACACATTCTGTTAAGGATCGTAGCTTATGTGCATAAACGAGATTGGTCTACAAAATTCTCTTCTCCTACCAGGCATATGGGGCTTTCTTACAAAAGCTCTACAAGCTGACTGAGGGTGCTGTGAAGGTTCCTCTCTTGTTAGGTGTGGATAACACGTGAAAGTCGGGAATCACCTGTTCATTCGATGTTTGGTCAACCCGACCTGAATAACCGTCTGGCCGCAGATGGATTTGGTTGATTTTGAACATTTATTCTTCTTCCTTAACGCTTGTGAGTCTCATCATATTTCCGTTATTCTCTGAGCCATCTTGCAAATCCGTACTCTGCTAGAGCCTTTTCCATTTGCTGTAAATTTTAAAGCATTCGGTTGCATAAATCTGCTCAGGATTTTCCCTGAAGCTTTGAGAGATACTTGCTGCGTCTGCGGCACTGTCTCCTCCCGCTCTGCCTCGAGTCGGTCCCAGGTCAGTCTTGCTGGAGGCCTAACAATGTTCCTCATTTTACCAAATCCTTTTTTTCTTCCTCATTTTTTTGTCTAGACAGCACTGCCAAAGGAGTGTTCACATAATTCACATGCACCTGCCGTGTTGACACCGTGCTCTCAATTTTTCCTTCATATTCCGCCTCACCCATGTCTATGCTGACGTCCGTTATTCCCTTCTTTTGTTTTCTTCGGGGTTCAGGTGTCGTTCCGAGGGCTGTGCTCAGCTGCGCCGTCTTACAACCATGGCAGCGAAGTCCCACAACCTTGACCTGCAGTGCTTCCATGGGCGCCAGCTGATAAATGTCCCCAGTGTCCAGGAAACTGTTCTTTCTTCTCTGACTCGTGAGCTATTTAGAAGGCCTTTAAGGGGCGCCTGGGGGCTCAGTCATTTAAGCCTCTGACTTCGGCTCAGGTCATGATCTCACAGTTCGTGGGTTCAAGCCCTGTGTCTGGCTCTGTGCTGACAGCACAGAGCCTGGAGCTGCTTTGGATTCTGTGTCTCCCTCTCTCTCTGCCCCTCCCTCACTCATGCTCTGTCTCTCAAAAATAAATAAATACTTTAAAAAATTTTTTTTGAAGAAGGTCATTCAAAGCTTCCCAACAGTCTTTCGGTTATTCATTCCAAATTCACTGTGAGGCCAATGAGTCTAGACTCTGTGCTGACGATTCTTCTAGTTCTGTTGTTTGTTTCCTGTTTGTGCAGATTAGTTACCTTCATGGGTCAGTTTCGGGGCTTGTTGGCAGAGTTGCAGCAGCTTCTGTGAAAAGCGAGATAATAAAAAAAAAAACATTTAAAAAAAAAAAAAAAGGGCGCCTGGGTGGCTTAGTTGGTTAAGCGTCCGACTTTCGCTTAGGTCATGATCTCACGGTTCGTGGGTTCGAGCCCCGCGTCGGGCTCTGTGCTGACTGCCAGCTCAGAGCCTGGAGCCTGTTTCAGTCTGTGACTCCCTCTCTCTCTGACCCTCCCCTGCTCACGCTGTCTCTCTCTCTCTCTCTCCTAGAAATAAATAAAAAAAAAAAAATTAAAAAAAAAATAAAAAAAAAAAAAAAAAAAAAGAAAAGTGAGGCCGTTGGGCCCCCTGGGCCATGGGAGCCCCTCTGTCCCTGGAGGGCTGTGACGGAAGGCCTCGCGTGGGGCTTTGCTGAGCAGAGGAGACTGCGTTGTGAGGGCCTCTCCATTTCGCGCTGACGACTGTGTCTGTCAAGTCCGTTCAGCCGCCAGCCCGTCGGAGTTTTCCTCACAGATTCACATCATTCACTTTCAACCCGTGTCCGGCAGCTTATTTTAGGTGTGTTCCATTCGTCGTATTGCAATGTCTAATTGCAGTCACTTACAATTATTGAGTTTATTTCAATTTTTCCAATATCTTATTTTATGTTTGCTCTTTATTTTTCTTTATTTTACCCCACTTTATAAAAGTTGCTGTCATTCTATGTACTCATTGAAAAGACATAGAATTTTTTCTTTTTCTTAAAGAGCAGGGGAGGGGCAGAGAGAGAGCGAGAGAGGATCCCAAGCAGGTTCCGTCCACACTGTCAGCACGGAGCCCCGCATGGGGCTCAAAACCACAAACTGTGAGATCATGACCTGAGATGAAATCAAGAGTCAGATGCTTAACTGACTGAGCCACCCAGGTGCCCCAGAAAGGTATAGACTTTTAAAGAATATTTCAGTGATCATGCTTTATACTTTGACACACACACCAAAGTTTGAATATAGCAGCTGCTTCCTCCGCTGTGACGTGGATGCCAGAGCACTTTGGCTCCGTGCCCTCCTCGTCCACGTGGCCACGAGCCCCTCACTGCGTCTTAGCTGCGTCTGGACGCGCCTTGCCGTCGGCTCTCACGATGGCCGCCGGGACGTCCTCAGCACCTTGTGCAGAGCCACGTTTACAGCTCCTGGGACCCAAGTCGCTTCTGGTGTTCTCGCCTTTCCTTTGGTTTCATTTTTCTTCTTCTTAAAGAGCAACTTTCAGAAGTTCTTCCATCGAGGGCCCACGGCCTCATTCTGTGCCTGAGGTCTGGATGCAGCTGTCACTCTGCCTGGGAACAGCCTTGGACGGATCGCAGCGTCCCTGGGAAGCTCAACGTCACCTCCGGGTCCTCATGTCCTGGTCACAGCTCCTCCTTACATCACAAGCATCTGTGACTGCGTAGAACAGTAACACTGCTTGTAAAGGAAGGCGCCTTTGACGTCATGAAATACGGCCTTCCTGATGAACGGTCGGTGGCTGGCCTGTTTTACTGTGACAATCTCTCCTCTCATTCTCCCTCCCTTTCTCTCGTCTTTGCAAATATTTCTTTCTTTTTCTTTCCTTCCTTCTCTCCCTTCAATCTTCCCACACATTCATATTTTCTGAAGATTTCTGCCATGCATTTAAATTTATAAAATGTTCACTACCTCGCCCCCCTCCTGAAATTCTGTGTCTGCAGCAGAAAGGCCCTTTCTCTCATTGTGCCGTTTGCAAGAATGTATGTTACCATGTTCCGTTGGCCAAGCTTCTCAACTTTGGCTGGCTGAAATCTCGGGCTGGGTGACTCTCTGCCATGGGGGGCCTGCCTGTGCATGTCGGGGTGGCCAGGAGCACACCCCCCGCCTGCACTCCCGGACACCACGGCCCCCAGCAGCTGTGATATGAAATATGTCTGCAGCCCCAGAGAGCCCCTGCACTAAACCACAGCAGAGCTTTCTGCACGCTGTACCCACTGAGTCAGGGCGCCTGTGCACCGGCAGCGTCCGCCTCCCACTGTCCCCGCCTGGCACTAAGTGTGTGTTCTACACACTTGGTTCAGTGGCAGGCACAGGCCGCTCGCGTGTGCAGGAGTCCACTTGCAGGAAGGATGTTTCCTGCGGTGAGCTGCCCTTCACTTTGGACACGCCTGCCTTTTTCTTACGACCAGAGGTTTCTCGTTTCCAAAAACAGGGAGTGAGGAATTAAAGTAAAAAAGCATTTTCAAATGTCTTCTTCCAACCTAATTCTTTGAGAAAACTCTTCCACTTTTTTTTAATGTTTTTTATTTATTTCTGGGAGAGAGAGAGAGATAACGTGAGCAGGGGAGGGTCAGAGAGAGAGGGAGACACAGAATCTGAAACAGGCTCCAGGCTCTGAGCTGTCAGCACAGAACCCAACGTGGGGCTCGAACCCACGAACCGTGAGATCATGACCTGAGCTGAAGTCAGATGCTTAAATGACTGAGCCCCCAGGTGCCCCGAAAACTCTTCCACTTTTAACACAGACTTTCCAGAGTCCTGGCCGTGCCGTTAGGTTTCCTCCTGCTGGACTCACGTCTCTAGGGACGGGAGCTCGGAGGGTGCCGACCAGTCGGCAGCCCCGCAGCAGAGGTGTGGAGGGCCGGGCTCACCTACAGCCACGAGGGGTGGCGGGGCCGCGGCGCCCAGGCTGGGCCGCCCCTCACCACATGCCGGCCTGGGCCAGGGCTGGTGTGGATGGACTGGCTTTCCCCTGGTGACATTCACGAGCCTGCGGCCTGGCACTTCAGACCTGCACACGGGGAAAGGGCTTTTGCTCACGTGCCAGATGCATCAGAGCCCAGGGCAGGATGACAGAAACTAGTTCCAGGTGGATAAACATAACTAAACCCAGAGGGAAAAAAAGGTGAGTAACGGAAGACGGCTTTGAAGCAACTACTACCTACCTGTGTGTCCATCTATGTGTCTGTCTCCCCGCACTTTGACCGGAAAAGCCAGAGAGCCGATAGGTCACTTGAGACCCTCCGTGAGGTCAGTCAGCCCCAGCCCCTCGGTTCAAAGGTCCCCTTCAGGGAGCTGCCCGACTCCCTAACGCCCTGGCGTTTCCAGGGAGGCCGTGTTTAAGGCAAACAGAAGGACGGGAGCCAAGAGCCATGCGCGGGGGTCACGCTGGGTGGGGGATAATGGATGTGCTGACACGCCTCGATCCCCTCCCTCCCCGGGGGTGGAGGTCACAGCTGCGAAGGCGCCCTCCCCGTGGTGACCTTCCCTCACCCCTTCCCGCCCACACGAGTCATGTCCTGGCACATCGGTCCAGGGAGCCCTCCGGGCGGGGCGCGTGGGGAGGCAGTGGGGGCGGCCATCAGGGCTCCCCAGGACCCAGGTGGTAAGACACAGGGGTGTCTCCCTCCATCAGCTGCTGACCCGGGAGAAGGCAGCGCTAAGTGTCCGTCTTCAGGAACACACGTCCCTGCGGCCGGGGAGGGCGTGTGGGACAAGGGGCTGGTGAAGGACTGGGCGCCCTGGTCTGTGAGGAGGGGGGCACACGGCCTGGCAGTGACAAGGCTGGTGTCCGGGTCACTCTCTGGGCTGCTCCTCCAGCCGCCCGGAACGGCTCCAATGGCCACCAGCTGTGTGCGAGGCCACACCAGGGACCGACCCGGGCAGTTACGCAAACAATTTGTGTTAAACCCAAGTGCGTGTGCTGTCTTAGGAGGAACGTCTGCTGGCGCGATTTGGCTGCACAGCAGGTGGTGGTGCCTGTGAGCACTTCCTGTCCGCAAGCGTATCCGTGTGTCCCTCCAGCCCAGCTTCCTGCAGCCCCAGCTTCAGCCGCGGCCAGAGGCCGTGCTTGCAACTTCCAAAGCAGGATTTTATTAAAAAAAAAAACAACTTTTTTTAATGTTTGTTTATTTTGAGAGAGAGAGAGACAGAATGTGAGGGGCGGGGCAGAGAAGGAGACACAGAATATGAAGCAGCTCCAGTCTATGAGCTGTCAGCACAGAGCCCGACGCGGGGCTCAAACCCATGAACAGTGAGATCATGACCTGAGCCGAAGTCGGATGCTGAACCGACTGAGCCGCCCAGGCGCCCCCCAAAGCAGGATCTTAAAGCTTGTGGTGGAACAGATATCAGAGGCAGAGCCTGAGGGAGGAGGGGCAGGCCCAGCCGAGTGCATGACCCCCGCCTGCTGGGGACCGGGGGGTGGGGGGGGCTCCTGCATGTGGGCCCCACTCAGGAGGGGTCAGAGCTGGGCCAGCAGGGTGAACGCTACCATCACAGCTGGGTGACTCTGCAAAGTCATCTTCCTGCTCCAGAAAATTAAGATGAGAGCAGGACGGGGACCTGGGGACAGTGGGGACCCTCAGACCATATTATAGGCGACCTTGCCCTGTATTGTAGGGGACCCAGGTCTGTAGTATAGGAGGCTCAGGGACTAATATAACAGGGGACCGTGGGACTTGGGGCCCAGGGGCTGTGCTCTGGGGGACCCCACGGACTGCAGGGCCCCCAGGACTGGAGCAGCTGTGAAAGCCCCTGATCCCTGGCGTGTCTACAGTTGCATCTACACTGTCTACAGTTGCATCTACACTGAAAGGAGAAGTTCATGCCTGAAGCCGGCCGGCAGACCCAATCTCCAGCGAGAGCCTGTCCGCAGCACTGTCCCGCAGTATAGACGGTCCTGGCTTGTGTGGCATAAATGCAGCCCAGGCAAGTCGGAGGCTCTGGGCTGCAAACAGCCAGCGGCAAGGGGCAGCCCGTGGGAGGGGGCTTCGGCTCAGGGTCCTGAGACCCAGCGCCCAGCACCTGCTTGCAGACCCCACTGATTTAGACGCTGGAGGAGATTAAGATTTTTAAAGTTAAACAGTCGATTGAGCAGGATCGGGGTTGGCCCATCCTTTACGTTAAAGATTAATCGCGACCCAGCAGGACAAACATTTTGTAGTGAGCCATGGGGGGGTGGCTCCCCACAGACCCCGGAGGCGCCCCTTCACCCCGATGCCAGGGGCTGGGGGCACTCTCCCAGGAGAGCCAGCGTCCGTCGTGGGGTCTCCGAGAGGAGGATGTCACTGTCCTCTGCTCCCCACGGCCCTGGGCCATCAGAGTGGGGAGGGCGTGAGGCGAGGTGGGCAACCTGCTCTGCGCCTGCACAGGACTCCCCCCCTCCTCACCCCCCGCCCGGGCTGAGAACTGGAGACCCGTGCAGCTTTGTGCGCAGGACAAGCCCACCCCCCACAGGCCTGCTGTGCCTCGGAACCTGCCCACTGCCCGGACCACCGACGGGGGTGGGGGAGACGGGAGCGAAGGGGCCCCCACGGGCAGTGTTTCTTCTCCCTTTGGACTCGCAGAGACAGCAGGATGAAAATAAAACCCCAGAGAGCGCATTCCATGCTGAAGGACGCCCAGAAAGGGGACGGCCGTCAGCAGAGGGGACCCCAGGGCCAAGCTCCAGTGCCGCTGCCTGCCCTTCCCTGGGCTGTGACCCCCTTGCATCCTGAAGCCCCGCCCAACCAGGGCCGAGGCCTGGGGACACGGCTGGCGCACAGCAGCGGCCTAAATGGGAACCCCCAGGCCCCCAGCTGCCCCGTATCCGGTGCAGCCTCTTGTTTTTCTGGCTGGGAGAGAAAGTTCCCTGAGCTCTAGGATGCACATGGACTGAACCCTTGGGGAGCAGCAGTGGGGCTTCTTTGTTCCAGAAACCGCAGTGGGGGCTCCCCAAGCCCCAGGCCCGGGCCCCTGGCATCCGCCCAGAGCGGCCCAGCAGGGCACGGCCCCTCGAACTCGGTTCCTGCCCCACCTCTTACGGCTACAAAATCCATCCCCAGCCAGTATCAGTTCACACACAAGAGCGTGGGCATCGGTTAAACAGTTTGGGTGGAAAAGGAAAACAAACAGAGGAAAAAGTCGTGTGCGTTACACGCAGCCTTCTCCGGCTGCAGGCAGGCCCATGAAGAGCGAAGTCGTAACTGCAAAAATGTCCAAACTGTTATTGCATAAATAAGGGATTTCCAGGAACGCTCTTCTTCCTCTAAGAAGCTGCATGGACTTGCTAATTTGACAGAAAAGCCCAGACGGGAGGCTAGTGCACACTTGTTAACTGGTCGCAGCTTTACGGAAATCCAACGAGCAGTGTCTCGTCACCATACCCTGCCTGGCATGTAATAAACCCTAAATCTCAGCTAACACGCTAAGACGGATGAAGTAAGTGAAGCTCTGCGTGGAGGGAGGGTTTCATACTTTTCTTTTTTAAAAGTGCCTGTAATAAAATGAGAAATGTTGGTGCTAGAAAGGACTGGAAGGTGGCAGGCCTCACGCACCCCCACACTGATCCGGCGGGCGCAGCAGCAGGTGCGCGGGTCCCCGCAGCCGGGCCTCTCGTCAGCCCGCCGGGTGGACAGCGATGCGCCAGCGCGTCCCTGTGGCTGCAGACTGAGGCCACAACGAGACCCTGCCACCCGCAGAGTGGCCACAGAGTCCCTTGCGGGCACCCGGGGGGGCGGCCTCGGGAGGAGAGCAGAGGGGTCCGGCCCCCACCCCCACGCCGTCCCCCGCCCCGGGCAGAGTCACACAAAGCCCGGCGGGCCCCCTCCGCTCTGACTCGTAACAGAGCTTTCACACGACGGCCTGCACCCGGGGAAGGGACGAGGGGCTGCGCCACGCGGCCGCACGGGGAGAGAGGCCGGAACCCCCTGCGGCCCCTGCTGCCCTCCCGGGCCCACGCCCGACCCCCCGGCGGCCTGTCCGCACCGAGGGACGGCCGCTCGGCGCCAGGCCCCCGCCCCAGCCCGACCCGGCCGCTGAGCCCGCTGTGCCCGCTGTGCCCGCTGAGCCCGCTGAGCCCGCTGTGCCCGCTGTGCCCGCTGTGCCCGCTCTGCACCTGCGACTGCACGTCAGTCTTCAAGTCACGCAGCGTGGTGGCTGTGAAGCGCCATCGCCTTTGCTTCGGTTTGCATCTCCCTCCTGATTCATCAGTTGGGGGCGTTTTCATTAGTTACTGGCCGTCGGGACACTTCGCCATGGTTCAGCCCCGCGGATGACCCGAGGGCAGCCTGTCAGGTCAGGACCGCGGTCCGACCTGCCGCAAAGGCCCGTCCTCAGCTCCGGGACCCGGGCTCCTCCCGCGTCTCCCGCCCTCCTCCCCCGAGACCCGCGACCCCTCCCGCATCCCCCCCCCGCATCCCCTGAGACCCCTCCCCCCGCCCCCCCGCATCCCCCAAGACCCCTCCCGCCCTCACCCCCGCATCCCCCGAGACCCCTCCCGCCCTCCTCCGTCTCCCCCCCCACCCCGGGTGTCCGGAAGTTGGGGGGCGGGGTCCGGTGTGCCCGGAAGTGAGGATTCTTTCAGAGTCTGTTAACGGGAGTTCTGTGTCCAGAAAACAAGGCCTTGGAGAAGCGACAACGCGAGGCTGCAGGGAGGCAGTGGGTGCTGAACGGGGGACACACCCGGGGAACGTGGGCCCCACATTCACCCGCCTCCGCGCAGCCACTCCAGGAGGACACAGGGCCCAGCACCCGCCCCCACCTGCTCCAGTAGGCGCCTGTGGCTCGGAGAGCACAGGCTGCCCTGCCCAGCGTCCTTCCAGAAGCTTCCATAGGCCAGCACCCTCCCCCCCCAAAGCAGACTGTGCTGCCCAGCATCCTTCCAGAAGCTTCCTTCCACAGCGTTGGGGTAAATGTAGCAATCCTTTCGCTAACAGACAAACCAGAGCCTAAGTAAGGGGGTGGGGGTGGACAGTAATGGGGGAATTCAAACACCCCAAGGTGCTGTATGATGTGGATGTTTTCTCACTCACTTGCAGTGGGAAGTTCTAGAAGGTTTCCACAGACACAAACGTTTACGAATCGGAAACGAGACGCTTCCAGGCACCGGGGAGATTCTGAACACGACAGACTGAGAGCCAGCGTGGACGAGGGAGACGATACACACAAGAGGGAAGTCGCCTGACTCCGTGTGCTCCAGGCTGCTGTGCGCCGCGTGGACATCCCCTCCCGGTGTCCCCCTCACATGCGCCCCCTTCCCGGTCATGCTCGCAGCCCCCAGGCCCTGGTGCAGCGCGCGGGAGGGGGGGGAGCGGGGCTCACAGCTCGAGGCCTTCTCCCAAGCACCGGGGAGCACCGAGTCCTCACGCCAGCGTCCCCACGCCGGGGCCCTCACGCCGGGCTAACCAAGGATCTGGACCATTAGGTTAAATCAAAAGGAACATCGGGAAAGATGCATTTTTCAATCCGAAACTGTCTTGTTTGCTCATGTCAGCAGTTTGGGAGGAGAGTCCACGTCCCTTCTTCCCAAAGTGAACTCAGCAGCCGTTTTGGACGGAGCCTCAAGGACAGTGTCCTCAGCTCAGTGGAATAGCCCACGAGTTTACAACCGCCACCTAAGGGACCTCAGGGTCTCTCACGCACATCTGGATGGTAAGAATGAGGCGGAGGGCAAGGTTGCATCTCGTGATGACAATCCAGAGAGCCGCCCTGGACGGGGTGGAGGAAGGAAAGAGTGTGGCTGAAGCGGGGCACACGGACGGAGAACGTGTCGTAAGGTCCAGTGTGTGATCTGAAGAAAAATGTGTTTTAAAAATGTGCTGCCGTCTTCCAAGTGCTTTTCACCATGACTCCGGAACAGGAAACTGCTCTGTGCGGACCACACTCCCTAAAACCCAAGCATGTGGGTCCCGGGCATCAGGGAGCCTCACCTGGGGGGGCAGTCATGCCCTGGAGTCAGGGGCTCCCCGGGGTCACTGCCTGAGGCCCCCCCTTCCCGCAGCCTCACCTGACTCCCAGGCTGCGCACAAGGGAGCCCGCGAGGCCGGTCAGGCCCCAGAGCCTGAGACAGTGGGGACCGAGGACAGGAACGGGGCCCGGACGACGTTGGCACAGCTCGACATTGACGGCACGAACTTCCGTCGCTTGGAAAGCAGCGGGGAGCTTGGCGTCTGGGTGTTTCTCCCAGGCCATGGCCCAGCCCTGTGTGCACTTGAAGTACTTTTCAGGGCGAGGACATCAGGGCCCCACTCGCGGCATGATGATGCACACAAGACATTTCTTAGAAGTTTGTTTCCTTACCTTCCACGAGTCACATGTGCCCCTGCAGAGTTGCACCCAAATGTGGCGTCTGCGCGTGAGGGGCACTCAGTGTGGCAGGGCGCCAGGCTTTGCTCACGCCGGGGGCCTCGTGCGGGAGCTGATGCGCCCGCACTGACAGATGTAAGGAGGTGCTTGCCGTGGAGCGTCCCGGTGTTCGTGAGTGTCCGGATGGCAGAGGGACCTGTCCCCACCTGGTGACGGCAGACCCGTGACCGGTGGCCGTGGGGCACTAGCCTGCCCGGCCTGCGAAGGGGGGAGTGTGGGAGGGTTACACGGCCGCTCCAGCCCAGGTTAATTTTTAAGACTTGTGTGAACCCTTAGGGACTCCTGAGGAATAAATAAGAGCCTCTCGAGTTTCCCTGGGGGGAGGAAGCCATGTGCCCTGGGAGGGAGGTCACTGAAGGTCAAGAGGAATCAGGGAAAAGCCCTTCCGTGGGGCCTGCAAATGTTTGTCCTGAATAAACATTTTAAAAGGCAAAGATCCTGAAAGCAGCCATAGGCCTCCTTTTGGGGACCAGTTAGCCTTTGCCGCCTACAGTTTATTTAGCGGGACCCGGCCCTTGCTGGCTTCGTCAGGGCCGGGAGACAGAAGTGAATGAGCCGACCTAGAATCCACTCCCAGCGACAGGCCCCGCGGGGTCACACCAAATGCTTTCACGAGAGAGGGGTCCCTGCAGGAATACGGAAGAGGAGAATTTGAAAGTGGGAAGCTGGATTTTCTAAGGTGAGATTTTTTTTTTGAGCTCAAGAGAAGACTCACAATCACAGAGTAAATTATTTAAATCCAGCCATAACTTTCATGTTATAAGAAATTACCTTCATGTGTGACATGCCCTGTGTTTGAGAGTTGCACCTGTGTTAAAAGGGTCCCAAGCCCTCCCATGGGGCCCTGGCTCATCAGCCCCTTTGGCTGGAGGATTTGACCGCTCCAGGTGCCGGGAGGTGAGGCGACCCCTGCCCTGTCGCTGCAGGTGATTCGTCTGCCCCTCCTCACCCCCCCACCCCTGCACACACCTGCACGGGGCGGGGAAGGGACCAGCTTCCCCCGGCTCGGCTCCCTGGAGTTCTCGGGGTGCAGACGCCCAGGCGGGGAGGGCCTCACCCCGCTCGGGAAAGGGGCAGCGATCCCCACACAAGGGAACATGCCCCCCCGGGGACCTGACGGCACCAGGCGCTGACCTGCGGGGACCCCTGAGCGGCCACACTTCCTGCCCAGCCCCCAGACCTCCCGGAGGAAAAGCGATCACTTCATTCAAAAGCTTTCCCTCTTTTTGGAGCCCGGCAGAGTCCTCGGCCCTTCAAGTAGGGATCAAATTGCATTTTGGTGACTGTTTCTCAGAACATGGAATTACTTGCTATTTTTTTATTATGAGTAGAAACAGTGGAATGAAGTTTCCCATGAAGGACAGCTGGTTTTGCATACCACGCATGAAGATGAGGTGCACATATTTATGTGGGAACTGACGGCAGACAAGTGCGTGAAAACAGGAGAGAATTGGGGTATGTGGACGAGGAAGCTGCCACGCCCACCACCGCGTCCACCGTCACTCTGGTGGCTTGCAGCACGGCCACGCCCAGATCAAGGAGAGCAGAGGCCCCAGGCACACAGCCCAAGGCCCTTCGGGGGTAACGTGCCTCGCCAGACCCACCCCCGCTGGCCCGTTCCCTCGGGCCCCCGCACGCCCGGCACACGCTCAGCTGATGGGCCGGGAGGTGTGCGGGCGCCCAGAGCCACACGGCCGTCCTGATGGAGGGGAGAGACGCCGAGCAGGGCTGGGCGGGCCCTGCTGTCCCGAGAGCCTGGTTCTGACATCCGTTTAGACGTCAGGAGCTGCCTCACCTGTTAGAGTGAAGTCGTCCACAGACGTGGCGCGAAGGGGAGGGAGACGGTCTGTAAAGACAGGTGATGGGCTCCCACAGGGACTGAAGCGCCAGCCGCAGGGACACGCTTGCCGCACACACCCCCACCTGCTCCTTTCTCCCCTGCTGCACGCACAGCGGCGCTGCCGCCCCCACCGTCCACCACCCACGGCCAGCCTTCCTGCGCTGCTGGGCGGAAGCCCCTGAGCCGGCCTGGCCGGCCCAGCGAGCATTCCCGAGGCGAGTGCCTTTGGGGGGGGGGCATCTTGGATCAAAGGACGCCCTTCGATCTGACCAGAGTCTGTGGGGAAGCAGCGTCCAATGCTTCAGGTCAAGAGGCTCTGGAAAAGTCTTGAACAAATATTGAAACATCAGACGAAATAGAGGCACTGGCAAGATGCTATTCATCGTTAATCTTGTTGAGAATAGAGAGGGATCTGGAATGGGTCACGTTGTTATACGACAGAGTCCTCACTGGGGAGGCTGCGCGGGAGTTCAGTGGTCTGAGCCAACCGCCCGTGATCACCTGAGACGTTTGTGGTCACGGCGGGGACTGTCTGAGGGACACAGCAGACCCGCTCCAGAATGGGGGGGGAGCCTCACGCTCTTCACGGACAACGGGGACCTCACCCCGATACCCACAGCTGGCCTGAGGGAACACAGAGGCTTCGACATCCCGTTAGTTGTACGTTTAGGACTCCTTGGCTGAAAATCACAGCTTAGGGGCTTTTTTAAACACCAATAATGGAAGTTAACAAAGCAGCAATGTGGGATTGTGATGGGTAATTTTGTGTCGACTTGACTGAGCCACAGAATGTCCTGATGGCCAGAAGGGTACCTGGTGTCTTTGTGAGGGAGTGTTCCGGAAAGTTGACCGAGTAAGCAAGAGAGTCTCATCCGTGTCCATGGACGTCACCCAATTCTTTGAGGGTCTGCACAGAGCAAGAGACAGAGGAGGGCAAACCCTGTGTTTCAGCCAAGACGCCCCTCTCCTGCCTGTGGACACCAGTGCTCTGACTCTCCAGCCTTCCGACTCAGACCAGGACTTACACCAGGGCCCCCCCTTCTCAGGCACCAGGGCTCAGGCTGAACCCCACCAGTGGCGTCCCAGGTCTCTGGCTTGTGGAGGGCGGGTCGTGGGACTTCTGGGCCTCCGTACCCATGAACCAGCCCCTGTAATGAATCTCCCCTTATGGATCCTTACATCCGTCTCTCCAGACGTTGTAACAGCTCTGTGTGACCCACAAACCTACAAAGTGTGAACATAGAAATAAGCGTGTGTGACCGCACAAAGACCACTCTGGGAGCAGACATAATTCCATGGCTCTATCTGACCACAGAAAATGTCGCCTAGTGGTGCTTCTGATCTTGCTCATCAACGGCTTCTAACAAAGTCCGTTGTCCTTCCCAACAGGAAGGCTGCTCCAGAGGGCAGAAAGGGGGTGTGCGGCCCCCACCTCAGCACCACCGGGGCGACCTGACTTCTGCGCACCCGTCTGTGAAAGGGGTCGGTGCCAGAAACCTCCTCAAGGACCGTTGGGTCGACGCCCTGGTGTGTACTCAGCGCTTCGTACATAGTAAGCGCTCACTGTCCGATGGCGCTGTCACTTCCTGTTTAAAAAGTATGGCCTGAAAATGACATGACGTCCCCCCTGTTTAGGCTACACAAGGGCCAGTCACCTGCAGTCATTCAGCAATCTGTGCTCGCACTGGCACAATGATGGCGGAGAAAGCGTTGGGGCCTAAGACACTTTAACTTCAGATTCACTTCATACTTTCGCATTTGTCGTCATGACACTTTGGCATTGACCTTGGGTAACTTTTACTTTCCGTGTTGGCCTTTCCCTCCGGTGTGGGACAGGCTGTCCGTCTGGGCCCGGTCCTGTCGGGAGGGGACAGGCAGGGTAACCAGGGCTGCCCCACGTCCCCTACCCCCGGGGCAGAGCTCGGGGCGGCTGGGGCCCCCCAGGGTGCCAGGGGCCTGGGTGATTCACAGAGCAGTGTGCCCTGCTGTGGGCTCAGACCCCTGGATGTTGGAAGCTCTCCAGAGCGAATTTAGAGAGAGCCTCTGTCAGAGTGGATGCCGAGTCTTTCAGAGACGGACATCCCCCTCCACGGTGGTCATGGGAAGCCCCACCTGCAAGCACCCGGCGGAGCTCCTGAGGGACGCGCCCTGCGGTGCTGGGGGTCCCTTCTCTGCGCCCCTCCCCCGCTCCCGACCACTCGGGCCTCCCAGGGCGCCCCGGGCTGGTGCAGGGCTGGGGCCGCAGCCCACACAGGGCGGGACACTTGCCTGGGGCAGAGGAGTGCTGAGGGTGCCCGTGGGGCCGCCGGGGGGGAGCGCAGGACGGCGCCGCGTGAGGGGACAGCAGGCTGCAGTGACAGTATCCAGACTCAGGGACGCTTGACTTCAACTAGAGCTTGTAGGTGACAAAAGCCGCAAGTGCCGGCGGTGAACCTCGGGGCCGCGTCTGCGCCCTCCCGGGACCCAATGCTCTCAGGATGGACGACGGGAAATAACCGGGTCCAAGGGGCTCGCTGGTGCCGGTCCCGTCCAAACGGGGGCCTGGACAGACCCGGGGTCCCAGACGGGCCTCTAGGTGAACACCTGAGGGGGGCTGGTTCCGGTCTGTGGGGGCGGCCGCGGCGCCTGCTGCCCCTTTTCCGCTGGCTCAGGACGTGCTTCAGGAACGCCCACAAGCGGCCAGTGAAGGTCTAACAAAGCCGTGTTCTTGAGGATTCTATGGAACCCAGAACTCAGGGCGCTTTGGGGACCCGGCTCCTTGCTGACCGTACAAGCTCTGTGGGTTCGGGGCTGTGTGAGGAGCTTAGCCTGGAGCCAGGCTGAGTCCAAACCAGGAGCAAGGAGTGTGGGGGTCGTGAGTACACTGTCACCTTTCACCCCGGGCCGCGCACTGCTCGCCTCCTGGAGAGGACGCTGTGGTCAGACGGCCCCACTTGCCTCCTCCAGGAAACAGGCCCTCCTCGCCTCTCCCCTGCCCAGGCCCACGCCCTGGAGCGGCCTCCAGGATCGCGGGGCGGCACCAGCCCTGGCGGTCGGCCTGGGGGCTCCATCACAGCCGCCACAGCAATGTGACCTGGGCTGGGGCTGTCAGGGTCCCCCCAGCAGAGAATTTGTGATGCTGGCAGAGCCTGGGGTCTCTCAGGCAGACATTTTCCGGATAAAAGAGAATCTTCTTTCCCCCGGGTTACTAATCTGGAATCACAAAAACCAGACTCATTGGTGACGTGGAAGGAAACTGAAGGAAGACAAGCAGAAGAGACCATCTGAGAGGGCAATGGAGTGAGGGGGAAGCAGGGGGAGATGGAG
>NW_024082676.1:56219-65368 GCF_003009895.1 Hyaena hyaena
GAGGAGGGGGAGGAGGAAGTGGGAGGAGGGGGGGAAGAGGTTGGGGGGGAGGGGAGGCACTGGCAGTATGCTGACTTGCAACCTCTGCGGCCGTGTGTCTGTCCGCACGTAAAGCTGCCTGGCTGTGCCCCTGAGCAGTGGGGTGGGGAGAGCAGGGTCTAGACGGCCAACCCCACTGGGTCCTTGGGTGTGGACGGGGCAGGCCAGAGACCTGGAATTACAGACCAAGAAGGAGCAAAGACGGAGAAGCTGGAGTCTTTCTTCAAGCATAGGGGATAAAGACAAATGCTCAGAAAATACCGGAATAAGAGTCTGTGAACAAAAGGAAAGGATCCATAATATTTGTTCCAGAAACAACCGAAGCCCTTTTTCCTTAGTCTTGGGTGCTCGGGGAGGAGTCAGGCTGGCTTGAAGCACAGGCCTGGGGCATGTATTGGTCAGGGTTCTCTACAGAGTGGAGCCCCTAGGAAGGACGGACAGGGGACAGACAGGCAGTCGGGTGGCTGCTGGAGAGACGACAGAGGACTGGTTAGGGGCGCGGCTCACATCATCACGGAGCCCGCAAGTCTGGCATCTAGAGTGTGACCCTTCGAGCGGAGACCCTGGAATGTCAGCGGCACAGAGGAGATGCGAGACCGGCCGGTAGAGATGCAAGGGAACCGATGTAGGGGTGCGGCCTGTGGGTGGTCTGCTGAGAGCTCCCCCTTGCTCGGGGAGGCTGGTGTCCTCGTTTCGTTCGGGCGCCGACTGACTGCTCAGTGCCCTTCCTGCCTTGAGGGAAGGGAATGCACCTCCTGAACGGATGTGGGGAACCAGGCACCGGGTGGGAGAACAGGAGACGGGAACGTGAATGGCGGCCTGCAGGGTCACTGGGCCTCGTTGCCTCACAGCGGCCGCACCCCCTGGACCCCGGGACCCAGAGGCCTGGACCCAAGTGCTCTCTGATGGGCACTGGGTGAGTCCCCGGGACCTGAGTGTGACAGCACCTCGTGCCCCCCAGGACGGAAGCGCAGCCCGAGGTAACGCCCAGGAAACCCGTCACCGCCCACGCATTGGACACTTCCACGGCACCTTCCCACGGCAACTGCAGGGTAGCTGTGACGAGATGAAGTCTCGGCCAGGACCTCCCGCTAGACAGTGTCGAGCTGGCGTTCGAATCCGGTGCTTTCAAACCTCAACACCCAACGTTTCCATCACTGCCTCCTGCATAATCACTACCTGAGCAGCCTCTGAGGTCCGAGCAGGGGGACGACAGTGTAGACGGTTCTCTTGTGCTTCCAGAAAAAGTCCAAGATGCCACCTTCCAGCCCTCAGTAGGGCGCAGTGGGGGGCGGGGGGAGGTACCTGCCCCCACCCCAGCCCACAGGCACCTTCACCTCTGGGAAGCGCCCCGAGGCCATACAGACTAAAAGCTGGGTGGCCCTGCCGTCATTCCGAGAACCCCATGTGCTGCCGGGGCACAGGCCGGGGCCCAACACCCTCCGTCTGCTTTCACTTGTTCTCTCCACGTCGTCCACCAAACGTGAGAGGACAGGGCGAAGGACTCAGGTCGTGCTGTGGTCCAGGGAGGAGTACGGTGACTTGAAGTGCGGCCGAGTTCCGTGAGGTTGGCATGAGATCGAAACGTCCGATGGTTGTAACACCGACGTGTAAGCATGGCCAGCGGAAGCGAGGAAACACGTGCCTGCTTTAAAGAGCGCTGCTCTCCTATTGAATAGCCAGGCTTCGGTGTATTTTCATTTTCATTTTCATTCCTTCTCTTTCAATTCAGAGTAGAGTTGGGGCAGGGGGAGGAACTTGAGTTTTGTATCCTCACAAAATGACACATAGCACCGTGGAAAGTGTAGAAGGTGCGTTAAACCCAGGAGGAGGCGCAGGGGAGGCGCGGGGTGGGGGAGGTGCCCTTAGTGTCATGGTGCCGCTGGTGCCCAGCAGTGGAACGCGTGTGTTCACAAGTGAGGCACCGATGGTGAAGCTGTTTTAAGTTAAAGTTTTCACTTAATAGACACGTCAACAACTTCTCCCCATAAAACACTCACTTTCAATCTGGTAATCTGGAAACAGAGCTCCTGGTATGCTAGAAATAAACCCATAACCATCTTTATATTTTTGTTAAAACTTTTTAATATTTATTCATTTTCTGAGAGACAGAGAGTGAGCAGGGGAGGGGCAGAGAGAGGGAGACACAAAATCCGAATCAGCTCCAAGCTCCGAGCTGTCAGCACAGAGCCCGACGCGGGGCTCAAACCCACGAACCGCGAGATCACGACCTGAGCCGAAGTCGGACGCTTAACCGACTGAGCCCCCAGACGCCCCGAAGCCATCACAGTTTTTAAAGTAATAGGAGGAGAATAAATTAAGGTCAGGAAAGGCAATGTCTCTCGCACGCTTCTCGAACGCCACTGCATTCTGGGAACCTGCGTTCAGGAAAGCACCTGCGGACAGCAACCCCGCTCCCCAGGGCGGTTCAGGGCACAGCTGTCCTGGGGGCGACTCCGCGGCGCAGGCCGGGAACTCCTGCCCAGAGCCCTGTGTCCCGGTGACGCGGTGGGGCCGAGGTCAGAGGAGCAGATGCCCTCGGGCGGGCGGAGGCCTGTCCCCGCTGGGAGCCGGGGCGCCCCGGTCCTGGCCCTGGGAGAGCAGGACCCGCCGAGCCTTCGTCCCCGGCGCGTCTGGGGCTTTGGTGCTGCAGCGGACGGGCTCCTCCGGTCCTGCGGCCGCACGGCTGGGCAGGCGGGCGGGCCCTGCGCCACCCTCGCCAGGGGTCTCCGCCTCCCGTGCTCTGGCGGTGACACCTGGAGGTACTTGTTTCTAGACTCGCACGTCCTTGTCTCTAAAACCGAGTGTGTGTTTTCACCCCGACGAGGGGCCCCGGGGTCTGGTCGGAGCAGAGGAGCCTCCGGGGTCAGCGCGTGGCTGTGGCGCTGGTCACCGCCGCTGGGGTAGAAGGTCCTCGGAGTGTTTGTTCGGTGAAGCTAAAACCCGCCACAGGCTTCGAAAGCCTCCCAGCCCATTACTGCCCGTGGTTCTTTCCCCCAGCCTCCAACTGGGACCCCCCAGACGACTTCCTACTCTCTGTCCCTAAATGTCCCTCATGTAAGGTGGCCCGAGCGAGTCCCTGAGCTGTACACAGCACATGACTGGCACCTGGGGCCCCGTTCCAAGCCTTCCCCCTGCGGGCAGCCCGCCTGGCCTGCCCGCCGGGCACCTGAGAGATGGGGGGATGTCTGTGCTCGCCTCACGGGGGGCCCGTCACCTGCAGAACGGCAGCACCCATGTCGCCTTGAGAAGGCGGGCTCCTCGCGGGCGAAGCCTTACCCTCGGCCGCACGCCTGCCCCGCGCAGCACACGCCGGGCCTGTGGCCGCTGCTCGGTTGCTGCTTACGGGACAGGCGACTTAATACAGTAATGAAACTGCGTACAAACCTTTGTCGTAACTCAGTACACGACCAGGCGGGTTTCCAGCCTGCGTGGTAACGAGCCGGCGCCGCTCCACAAAGCCGTGTCCACGCATTCTTGTCTCTCTGCAAACCTACAGCCCAAGCAGAAACCGCTTTCAAAGTCCTCCAGCAGTCAATCGCCATCCCCCCAGCAGCCGCCACAGAGGCTCAGACAAAGCTGCCTCTTACCAGGGAAGCTGTTTCGAATTCAATAAGCTCTGAAGGGAGGGGGAGGGGACAGGCAGGTGGTTCTGGCCCGAGGTCAGCAGGGCCAGAGAACAACAGACAGCCTGCTGGCCGCTGCCCACAGTCAGACACCCGGTGGCACGTTCAACGGCCTCGGGGCCACCGACCGGCAGCAAACACAGCCGGTGTCTGCGGCCTCGAGTGCGCGCTTGGCTCTGAGCCGGCCACACTTCCAGGCACGTTTGTTTGAGTTCTTTAGAAAAACAAGCGAATGGTGATTTCTGCCCCCAAACCCCAGACCGTGGGAGGCTTGCTTATAACAAACAAGTGCTGGAGGGTTCCAGCCCGTCAACTGTCATTTAGAGATTAACGACCTATGCCCTGCAAGGGAATTTGTTTCTCTCTGCTCTTTCACTGATGTAGTTCCCAAAGAGCATCACATTGTTCAAATTTTATATTTATATTTTTAAATGTAATGTTAATTTATTTTTGAGAGAGACACAGAGTGAGACACTGAGCAGGGGAGGGGCAGAGAGAGAGAGGGAGACACAGAATCCGAAGCAGCTCCAGGCTCTGAGCTGTCAGCACAGAGCCCGACGCGGGGCTCGAACCCACAAACCGTGAGATCATGACCTGAGCCGAAGTCAGACGCTTAACCAACTGAGCCACCCAGGCGCCCCACAAATTTTATATTTTTAGTATAAAATATACTCAGTGAACTTTATCCGTGACATATACATTGACATGACTGTGGAAGGCAGAAGCACGCTGGGCTCTGAGGGCACAGGGAGGGACTTTTCAGCCTGGCGACGGCATTTAGGGCCGAGAAGGGTGCCGGGCAAGGGCCACTTCGCTTCCCGCCCAGCCCCCCCGTTTGTCCCTGGAGCCCTGGGTCTCCCCTTCCTCCGGTAGCCAGTAGGGTGGACGGAAGAATGGCAGAGCTCGTATGAAGGCGACACGGGGCGTCAACGATGCAGGAAACCCCCGTCAAACAAATGCCAGACAGGCAGGCCGGTCATGGACCAGGGGCAGGAAATAGAGACCAAGCTCTGTGTCCCCACGGCCTTGACCTCCGGACGTAGGTACAGGTCTGGCCGTTGTAATAGCCGTTACCCTTGTTTCAGACACGTCCTGATAAATGAAGGAGCTGAAAACTGACTGAGCGCGTTCGCGTCCGAGGGTCTTCGCTTTCCAGACCCGCCTTCCAAGGGTCCGACATGTCCCAGGGACGCGTTCAAATTCAGTCGAGGCGCCTTCAGTGACATTTCTTCCCCATGAAGACTTACAAAATCCTACTGTCTATTAAGAGGCCTCATCGCACCGAATGCCTTACCCCATTTTCACTCACTCAGAACCTTTTCCGGGACCTGCAGCGTCCCACACGCTCTGCTCGCCGTGGGCCGCGCGCCTCTTCGACCTGCACCGGCCCCACTTCTACGCTGAGGGGTAAAGTCCTGCACGTGAGCGTCCATCACGCCTGCGAACCGGGTGACCCCTGCCCGTGCCTGACAGCTCAGCCCCCACCTCCCCGGAAGCGATCTCATTCGACTGGGAAAGGACGCAGACTCTGCAGGCGCCCGGCTGGGGGTTCACTCCCTGACCCTCCGCTTCCTCCTCCTCCCTCGCTGGTGCGTCTCTGAAGCCTGAACTAGAGGTGACGCGTGACGGGCTGGTCACAGGAGACGGAGGGCTGACTCCAGTCTACGAGGGCGTACAGAGGGCGACTAAACATTGCCTCACCGCTGCCCTGTGAGTGCACGTTGAACAAAGGGGTGCCCCTGTGACAGCGGGCGCCGGGAGCTGGTGAGCAGCACTCTCCGCTCGTGAGCTCCGGCGAGGCCCGCCTCCCGCCCCCGCTCTGCCCGGAGGTGGGAGGTCGCTTGTCAGTCCAGGCCGCGCTCCTGCTTCCCGGCACGTGGGTCCCTTCGAGGGCCCCTTCGTAGCTCGTTGGATTCAATCCATGGGAGAACAAAAACTCCATTTACTTGTGACTGTGTATCTTTAAACAAAAGCGCTACGCCCGCCACTTAGGGGACATTTCCGATGACTCGTGGCCCCAAGAGCCGCCTCGAGCCTCCCAAAGACGGTGGCTCTGAGCAGGCGTTTCTCACGCAGGTGAGCCTGACAGCCAGCTGCCTCTCGGTTTGGGCTTTTTTGTGTGAACCGGGTTCCCATTATCTTTTTATGAGTCACGCGTCTGTGCTCAAAGCCTGGCAGCCGTGAAGGGCCCCGAGCGCACTTGGCCCCGGAGCCGGCATTGTCTGAGCTCGGTGTGCGTGTAACACTGATGCTTTTGTTCTCAGGCTTGGCTGCCTCCTTCAAGCAGCACCGACCACTGTCGGGCCACGAGCTGCTGCGTCCACGCCAGGAACAGCCATGCCGTGGGCCTCGTGGACAGAACATCCCAGTGGGCCTGGGCTCAGGACGGGGACGGGTCTGGATGCGCCGTGGATGGGCCGGGCAGAGAGGGAGGTGAACGGGGTCCCGCTGTTCATGACGACGCCACCGCATCGGCCCTGCTGGGTTTACGCGTGAGTGTGCCACTGTCCCCGTAGCCCAGTGAGTCCCGTGAGCAGGCGAGAGGCCGGGGCACCGCCAGCGCCCCCAGGGCCCGGAAGAGCGGGGGGGGGGGGGCTGTGAGCCCGAAGTCGCCGCCTGGAGGGTCCCTGCAAAGTCATGGAAGGACACGTGGCTGCACGCTGTGGTCGTAGGGCACGTGCATTTACCTGCCGAGAGGCGTCAAACACCCCCTTTTCCTTTACAGAAATGTCTTCTCCAAAGTCAGAAATGCGGCGGCGGGCTTCTCGGTGAAGACCACGCCCACACTCACTTCCGTCCCGAAAATGCCTCCAGTGAGCCCTTCTCACAGCCTTTCTCGGCCAAGGAATGTCAGCGCTCGCCCCAAGCCCCCTCGGGGGACACAGAAGCACGGGACCACGACGGGGAGTTTGTGCTGACGGCTGTGATAGGAACGTCGGTGAACCACGGACGGAGAGGCGGCGCTGCATCCGGGTGAGCGAGAAAGAAGGAAGTGGCCCAGGCCGAGGGAGCCGCTGTCCCCCTTCTCTCGGGGACAGGAATGCGGGCCCCACGGGGTCACCTGCTCCTGGTCACTGGGACACGGTGACGTGGTCAGAGGCCGGGGGCTCGGAGGCCGGGGGGCCCACGGGTCCACAGGAGCACCCGCGGGTGGTTGCGGACTCTGTCCAGGCTCCACGGCTTCTGTGCGTTGGGCACCGGTGTCCTTGTCACCTGCTTCCAGCTGTTAACGTGGATGGAGGTAAGGCCGCCTCCGACATGTCTGCTCCCTGGTGGCGGGAACCCTCGGCGCAGCCTGTGTTGGACGGGGTGGGGGGCCTTTCCCCGTCTCCCTCCCGCCCTCGTGCAAACTGCCCCCTCTCTCCTTTCTTGTCTCCGTCTTATGTGTTTATGTCGGCACTCAGTGCTCTCGGTGACTCTTCCTACTTCCTGCAGTTGGCACTGGCAGCCAGTGCGGGGACCTTAAGGCTCGGGGTGGGGCCAGCACAGGACACGGCCTCTGGGCCCCGGGCAGGCACGGGACGTGCGCAGCGGGCGGGGGCGGGTCTAACGGCAGACCTGCGGGCGCCGCGAAAGGCACTGGCTCGCCCGCATTGCTCCCCTGACCCCCCCAGGCTCTGCTGGGGCACGACAGCCATGGCCTTCCTCCTTCACCCTCCTGGCAGGGCAGCGTTTCGCCCGGCTCCAGGATGCAGGGGTGGAGCTGGGAGGCAAGGCCGGCTTGCAGGGGGCGGAGGGAGACGGAGGCCACCAGCCAACTGAGCGCTGCCTTCCCGGCGCCCAGTGTGGTGGGGACCCAGGGCTGGGCAGCAGGAGGGGACCAGCCCTGGCTGGGGGTCCTGCCCCAGATGCCGCACGGAGGAAGCTCCGCCCCCTCCCCCTGCGCACTGCTCACAGCCAAGCCCCCCACTCTGTAGGCCGAGCTCCCGCACCCGGGAACTGGGAGCTGCTGCCCACTGGGCCCCGATCTCTGGCTTGGCCAGCCTGTCCAGCTGCTGGTGCACGCACCCCCAGTCCCAGCGGGGCCCCAAGGGGTGGTTGGGGTGCTGGGGAGTGAGCACTGGGCTTCAGCACACCGTGGGACTCCAGCGTAGTTTGGAGGGGATGAGAGACAGAGCAAAGCAGAAGTCTGACCCAGAATCCACAGCCACCAGCCCGGGAAGCCAAAGAGCTTCCTTTGAGGCGATGGAACATTCCGGAACTAGATAGAACTGGTGATTGTACAGCACTGTGGATGTACTACATGACATGAAATTGTTCAGTTTAAAACAGCTGAGTTTCTGTTTTGTGAATGTATGTCAGTAAATTATTATTTGAGCATCAGTTTTACTCCACGTATCACTAATTCATGAACCACGCGTGGCTCTGGAGCCCATCCCCCAGCGCGTCTGGAGCAGGTGCTTGGCGGCTGAGCGGGGTGCTGCGTTCCCCGCGTTTCCACGTGAGCCCTCGCTGCTCTTGACGCAAGCACGTGGAGCTCTACACACAGGTCACCTGTCATGTGGACCCTCTGCTGGGTCACTGCCTCCCGTCCTCGTCAGGGATCCCCGAGTCTAAACCCCTCTCACTCCTATCAGCAGGTGCGTCAGGAAGGTTCTGCCCACACAAGGGTGTCAGGACCTGACGCCCAGTGCGAGGCAGCCGAATTCCGGAGCATCGTGCAGACTTCCCCCCAGGTCCCCTGCTGTGTCACAGGGCTCTCTTTCCTGCTGAGAAAGGATGCGAGGGACGAGCCGGGGAGACAGACGCCTGCACCGCAGACCAGGCAGGAGTCACCTCCCATCTCCACGCGGCGCCCTGCAGCCCCATCCACCGACACAGAGGTGAGGCCGCTGGCACCTGCTTCCTCTGTCCCTCCCCCAGCTGTGCTCGCAGCCCTTCCCTCCGCCTCCTGCTGGGGCTGCTCCAAAGCCACACCCGGCCCGGAGCAGAGCTGCCCGTGGGGCCCCCGCACAAGCACAGGCTCCGCAGGGCAGATCAGGCATCAGTGTGGCAGGAGCCATTTGCTTAGTTTATCCCTGAGCCCAGGGAGCAGGTGAAGATGTGCCATCACCCAGCAGATGAGCCCCAGATGGCGGGTGCGGGGCCCGTGGGTGAGCCCCAGACGGCGGGTGCGGGGCCCATGGGTGAGCCCCAGACGGCGGGTGCGGGGCCCGTGGGTGAGCTCCAGACGGTGGGTGCGGGGCCCATGGGTGAGCCCCAGACGGCGGGTGCAGGGCCTGTGGGTGAGCCCCAGACGGCGGGTGCCCATGGGTGAGCCCCAGACAGAAGGGTGTGGGTGCCTGTGGGTGAGCCCCAGACGGCGGGTGCGGGGCCCGTGGGTGAGCTCCAGACAGTGGGTGCCTGTGGGTGAGCCCCAGACGGCGGGTGTCCGTGGGTGAGCCCCAGACAGAAAGGTGTGGGTGCCCGTGGGTGAGCCCCAGACGGCGGGTACGGGGCCCGTGGGGGAGCCCCTGATGGCGGGTGCGGGGCCCGTGGAGGGCG
>NW_024082676.1:66668-106679 GCF_003009895.1 Hyaena hyaena
GCCCGTGGGTGAGCCCCAGACGGCGGGTGCGGGGCCCGTGGGTGAGCTCCAGACAGCGGGTGCCCGTGGGTGAGCCCCAGACGGCGGGTGCGGGGCCTGTGGGTGAGCCCCAGACAGTGGGTGCAGGGCCCTGTGCGCTTCCTGGGCCCTCTGCCTGACGTGCAAAGGAAACACATCTTTGTATTCTCAATGTCTATTTATTTATTTCTGAGAGAGCGCAGGTGAGGGAGTGGCAGAGAGAGAGAGAGGATCCCAAGCAGGCCACCACCCTGGGACTGTGACCTGGGCCACAATCTAGTCAGACCCTCAACATACTGAGCCCCCGGGCGCCCCGAGTGTCTTTATTTTGCTGAGCTAAGAAGGGATGTGGGATGCCAGCTACGTAGTCGTCACTGCAAATCCCGTGACCCCAGTAACTCAGCGCCCCCGCTGGTAACACTCTGTCCTGGGGGCTCAGTCCCGTGGCTCCCCCCACACTCAGGTGACGTCGGGGTCAGAGGAGCAGGTAGTCCGTGCAGCCTTGGGTGGCCGTCAGGGCTCCTCACGCCCGCCCTGCCCTCTGCGCCCTGCTCGGCCCAGCTCAGGGCTCATGGCCAGGCTGTGGTCAGGCTCCAGCCCCTCCCCGGCCTGGTTTTCCTTGTCCCCTGCAGGCCACGGGCCCTCCGCTGGTCACGTCCCCTCCCAGCGCATGAGGATCCTGCCCCACGTGTCTCTGGCCGTCTTCTCCTCGCCTCAGGGACCGAGGACCTGAGGCCAGAGACGCTGGGCCCCCAGACTGCCCGGTGCCGTCAGCCCCGGGTCCCGCTGGGCCTCACAGGAGCGTTTGCTCGGGTCTCAGCTCTGCCCGCCCCTCCTCCCGTGGCCCCCGGCCCTTCTCTGTCCAGCTACTCCCAGGACTGAAGGGGGCCCCTTTGCGCACCCCCTCCTGCCTCAGGGCCGGCGCCCCCGCGATGTGAGCCCCCGGCGTGTTTACCCACAAGTGCAGACGAGGATGCTCTGGGTGTCGCCCCCACACACTGCCCGGCTCCATTCACCGCGCGGCCGGAGCGCGTCTCCTTCCGCACACACTCGCACCGGCCCCTGGGGGCGTGGCGGCGGCGGGAACATGGGTGCAGACGCTCACGGGCACAGACAGGCAGGGTGAGATGGGTCGGGGAGCCTGAGACTCCAGAAACACGCGAAGCGCATGGAGGCTGCGACTGTCCCGGAGCTGCGCCACGAAGCTCTGGTTCTGAGATGCACCTCCACGTAGGAACTCGCAACCACATGGAGTGACACACTCCGTAAACAGGGTTTTCTCAAAACCTCTGTAACGCGTGACTCACGGGGCCCCGTGGGAAAGGTACGACCCGACGGTGTGTCTGCTCACGCTGGTCCGGGCTCAGCTGCCCCGCGCTTCCTTCTGCCCCCCAGGCCGTGGACGTGAGCAAGACCCACCGAGGACAGAGAAGTGGAAACAGAATGGCAGGAAGTGGCCTCATCCCCGGGTCCCCACGTGTCCCCATCCATGGTGAGGGTCAGCACAGGGCAGGAGGCATAGATGTGAGCCCACTGGGATCGGGAAGGGGGTGGAGGGTACGTCACCTACGGGTTCCCCTCACGTCCTGGCACGCCATCCAGGGAACCCTCCCGCACACCCCGATCGAAAGCCTCCTCCCGCCCCCAAGGCGATGGCAGGTGCTGGGGGGGGCGCTCAGTGGAGGGAACCGTCCCCCAGATGTGGCTCCAGTGAAAGTCCTATAAGACGGCTTCCACCTCCAGCTCCGAGTCAGCCGCCTGCCTCCTAGAAGAACCGACCGCCTGACCCTCAGGCCCTTCGCACTCGTGCTCGAGCTCAGTGAGGAAGGGGATTCTCCCACCAAGGACCTGGGTCCCTGATAATTGGGGGTAGTTTGCGATCCTCGTAGGTGGTGATTACCAGCTTTCCAAAGACAGTGCGTGGAATGGCCGACGGGCGGCAGGATGGGATGTGGGTGTCCGTGCACAGCTGACCATCGCGACTTCGTCGTTAAGGTGAACAGATGTGGTGCATTTAACTGACATCTCTTAATTTGGAAACAAGGGATCCGTATCAAAATTTCAAAAGCATTCTCCGGTTCACTCTTTTCCCTATTCTCTTGTGTTTTGAGTGCATAAGAAATTACTGATCCAACCAATATCACATACGTGTAAGGTCCATGAATTTCAAACATTAATTAACACCTAAGATCAAAAACTCAGGCTGGAGATTTAGCAGCTCATAGGACTAGTGAAGTTGGCGATTGAGTATAGATTGGTCTCGTTTGTTAAATAAGAAATAGTGTCCATAAGAAGTCAAGCTTGTAGAGCCGACCTTCATTATTAGCTTTAGAAGAGAAAAAATTCAATTTCCTTTAAAGGCCACTCACATCCTGCCAGTATTTCTATTATAAGTCCATTATATCATTACGATTTTAAAGTCTAATTAAATCTAAAAGCTTTATAAAAACAGCCTGTGTCTGTGACTCAGCCCCTCAAACAGGAGAGGACTTTGCATCGGTGAGGAGGCCCTACAATCCAGTACAGACGTTACTCACGCTGGCGGCCGGGTTACAGGATGTTGGTGGCAAACCCTTAGTTAGGGTACTGCCAACCGTGGGATGTAAAGTTATGATTGTTCTGGGAAATACTCAGCATTTTAGAGATTCTGCTGTTCCGAATTTTAGTGAAATTAATGTGCTTGTAAAATTGGTTATTCTTTGAAGGGTGACTCAGTAGCCTGACCCTCAGGTCAAAGGGAGAAAACGAGACTAAACTCCCTCTCTGTAGATGCCAATTTCTAGAATATTCAGTCCCATAAACCCATTTATTTTTTCAACTCTCCTGAGTCTTGAAACCAATAGAGTTGAAGGAAGGGTAATGAAATTTTGGGGGGGGGGGATAAAATTATTCCCGATGCGACGTGTGAAATCTCCCGTCTCTGGGCTCGTAGGCTTCCTCGTCGGTTATCACACTGAAGATGCTAGAATCCGAGCCCCAGGCACTGGGGCGGGAGGTGGGGGGAGTCGTCTGAGGGCGCCCGTGCTGGTCCTCGCCAGACAGCCCCCCGCCCGGGGCCCGCCGTCCACAAAGGCAGCCCCCGGGGGCACGCAGGGGCACGTCGGGGCACCCTGACAGGGCCCGGGGGACCGTTCTCATGTCTGCAAGGACGAGGTGCTGCGTGTGAGGCCCAGAGGCTCCCCCGTGGGACATGGTTTATCCCAACAGCTCCCTGCGTGAATCCAGCACCTTGAAAAGTTGAGCAGCCGTGGTCCGCCCGCCGGCCACCATCTGTGCCCAGTAAAGAACTCCGCAGACGTGGCTCTCACAGAGGCGCGCGAGTAACGCCACGTTCGTTCCTGGTACGGGTCCGTGAGAATCCCAGGAGTCACTGCGGCTGCATTTACGTGTGTGCCGGTGCCGTCAGCAGGTCACAACCCCCACGGGCACACTGACGCGGTGGCCCGAATTGGCAGAGGCGGCCAGGAGCCCGGGCCCCACGCACACCGGCCTCCGACTCTGCTGCCGTCTCCCGCGGCCCCGCCACGGGTCGGCGTCCGGCCTTCTGCGAGATCTCTTTTACAACCAGATGATCAGGGGCGCCCGGGCGGCTCAGTCGGCTCAGCGTCCGACTTCAGCTCAGGTCATGGTCTCCCTGTCTGTGAGCTCAGGCCCCGCGTCCGGGCTCTGTGCTGACAGCTCGGAGCCTGGAGCTGATTCGGATTCTGTGTCTCTCTGCCCCTCCCCCGCTCCCGCTCCGTCTCTGTCTCTCTCAAAAATAAATTAACATTAAAACCAAACAATTACGTGGGGAACTGGGGAGAAGAACGTGTGAATGTGCCTTTGTCTTTGCTCTGAAGATGGAGCTTGATGGAGCTTGATGCACTGATTCCACGTCAGGGAAGAGGCCTCCGGCAGTGTAGGCGGTCGGCATTTGGGCTGCGTTTTGGCTTCCGAGAGCCCCCCCGGAGCTGGGAGCCCACCCCTCCCCAGGAACCGGGAGCCTGGCCCCCTGGGAACCAGGAGCCCACCCCCTGCCCAGGAACCGGGAGCCCCCCCAGGGATAGGGAGTCCATCCCCCGCAGGAACCGGGAGCCTGCCCCGCCCGGGAACTGGGACCCCCCCCAGGGATAGGGAGTCCATCCCCTGCAGGAACCGGGAGCCCCCCCCCCGGGAATCAGGAGCCCCCCCGGGAAGACCTGCACGTGCCGTCCCTCTGGAGGTTCCTGCGGCATTTCTCAGCTCGTGCCCAGAAATCTCATTTAGGCAGCAACATGAATTCTTACCCATTCTAAGGTTTTATTAGAGAACCAGACACTCTGTCTCCTCTTTGAACGCACAGCTTAGCTGGTGCCCACCTGCACTTTCTGGAAGGAGGATGGCCTGTGAGCTTCTGTGTCATAAATCACTTTACGTGTGGCCTCTCGCCTGGAATGTTAGAAATTCCCCTCGGCGTTGCTAACTGCACACGTGGCCTTGTACGTGCTGCACGGGCAGGGAGAGGAAAGCAGGGCATGGAATCCTCCAGAAGGTGCCGGCTGGACAGAGTCTCACCGGTGCCCGAAATTAACCCCAGAGCTGGTGTGTCTGCGTCCTAATCAGCTTGCAGACCTCACCCCGTGTTTCCGAGATGCCGCCCTGAACGAGGACTTCCCACCTCCTTCCTCTTTCATCCGTCAGACTTCTCGGGCGTCGTCCATGTAACTCGGGGCCTTTTTATTGCGGTACAATTGACACGAACATTATACTAGTTCCCGACATGCAGGCGCGAAGCCCGGCCGGCGACTGCAGCCACACACGGCCACACACCAGCCCCTCCACACAAGCACAGGCAGCCCAAACTCGAGAGACGTATTTCCCCCGTAAATCTGGGACGCCACACTGTAGAAGGGGACGTAGAAGCAGGTTCTCGCGGTCCCTGCTCCATGTGCGAGCAGCCTGCTGGGGACCAGAGCCCCTTCCGGGCACCCACGGGGACAAAGCCATTCTGTCACGCTGTGGGACATTTCCCGACTGTGTGGACCCCCGCTGGCCTAAAGCAAGCGTGGGTGACACCACCGGCTGCCCCACCCACGCAGCGCACGGAGCCCTCCCTCCCTGGCCCCGCGGGCTCATCACCGCCTCTCGCAGGAAACAAACCAGCTCCCTTCAGAAAGTCCTTCTGACGCAGTGAAAACCAAGTGTGTTCACCCCGTGGTGTGCGCAGGGCTTTCCGGCTCCGTGTGATGACACGCAGCACCTGGAGCACCTCGCAGCCGTGAAGTGACAACACCCGCCGTCAGCCCGGCTCCCCCGGACCCCGGCCGTGAGCTGCAGTGAAACGTGGCTTGTTTTTTCTTTTCCCAGACATGGTTTATACCTGTTTTCCCTGCACGATCAGTCGACTGGGAAATCGTGTTATGCAGCCTGTGAACCGGCCGTCGCCCGGAGGAAAAGAAGTCACTGTCGCTGCTGCTGATTAGACTGGAGATTTGGGGTAAAAGTAGACTTTTGAGACACTTTCATCCATCACGGTGAACTTGACAGTTTCACAATATTTAAAGATTTTCTATTGCCACGGGTGGAAATAAGCAAGTGTGATTTTCCGGACGGCATCAAATGAGAGTGGAAATACACGGAGAACAGCCAGATGAGCTGCGGGAACCTTATTTACCCTGAGCTTGTGCAACGGGGGCGTCAGCGGCCTGCACTCCGGCAGAGGCCTGGAGGCAGGCGGAGGAGGGGGAGCTTTGCGGCCGAGGGTGGGGCAGCCCGGTGCACCCCGGGGGAGGCCCCGGGTCTGGGGCGGCTGGTCAGGGAGCACGCGCAGTCGGGCAGGGCGCACGTTTGGCTTTCTCTGGCTTCTCCCGAGTTGGAAAGGCAGAGACAGAAATTGGGGCTGAGGTCAGTTATTCACCGAGCCCAGCTGTTTGGCCGATCGCTACCTGGGTCACAGTTGGACCCTGATGGTCACAAGAGATGGGAAATGGCTTCCTGCAGGTCTGATCTGCAGACCCCGGCTTCCGGGGCTGCCTACTGTGGGCTGTGCGAGGGGGTCCAGGCCGGCGGCTGCGGGCTGTGCCTCAGCCCTGCTTCTGTACGTGGTCTGGCCGCTGGCCTCTTCTGCACTCAAGCATGTAGGAAACCCCGCAAACCAATATCTCAATAAACCAATATCTTCCGAAGACTCGTGCTAAATTGGATTACTAAATTGGATGTGACAGATGATGCATTCAGAGCACAGGACAAGTGATTTGTAATGTGAGAAGGCGTGAAAAGTTCACCAACACCATTTTAGACTCGACATTTCCATTAATCTTAAGAAAGTATAACTTGTCAAGTTTTCGTGTGGCTTATAAGGAAAACACCCATAATCCTCTGAAAAGGTCATTAACGTATTTGTCCCGTGTCTTGCTACATACGTGTGTGCTACATATGTGTGTATGTGTGCCTGTGCATGGTCTTTCCTCACATGCTGCCCACAACACACCAGACCCTTGACTCCAGCCGCCCCCTCCCCGTTAAGCCAGACAGAGAGTTACATGCATGTCCATTAATGCCACTCTTCTCAGGAATTTCTTCTCTCGTTTGGAAAACATACTTAGCTTTGATAAAAATATGCTATTTATGGGGCGCCTGGGTGGCTCAGCCGGTTAAGCATCTGACTCTTGACTCTGGCTCAGGTCATGATCTCATGGTTCATGAGTTCAAGCCCCGCATCGGGCTCTGCACTGACAGTGTGAAGCCTGCTTGGAATCCTCTCCCTCCCTCTCTCTGCTCCTCCCCCACACATGCACGGCCTCTCTCTCTCAAAACAAATAAATAAACTTTAAAAAACATACTATTTATGATAATACATAATGCCTTTATTATTTTAAGTGAATTGAAATATGTATTAATAAACTTGTCTGTTTCAACGTTTAGTATGGTAAACACTGGCGGGTAAACTCACACCAGTTAAACCTCTTCAGGGCTCTCGATAATTGTGAAATCTCCCTGGAGGATTTTGGGCCAACCGCCAGGACTGGGAACGCGGCCCCCGAGCAGGCACTGCAGGTGGGAGGGGAGCTGTGGCCCAGGCCTGCAGAAACGGGGGGCCTCAGGAGCATGTGGGAGTCCCCGCCTCCCCGGGAACCCTCGGGTGCAGGCCGTTCGAGAAGCTCTTGGGGCCGGGTCACCCGGGCTTGTCCGCTCTGCAGCCTCAGCCTGTCCACCAGGCCGCCCCCCACCCCCTGCACTGAGCCCACTGCATGCTGCCACCTTGTCAGCTCCTGGGAAGAATCCAGAAGCCCTGGAGGAGCGTGGCTGCAGGTGAGGTGGTCCCGGGCGAGGTTCGAGCAGCTCTGAGCAAGGGTTCCCGACTTTGACCTGGGTGATTGGTGTACACATGGCTCTGTGATTTGTGCCCCCGCCACAACAGCTTGCTGTGACTGGGGGTAGAGATGAGCGGGAAGGGAGGGCTTTGAAGTCAGGGCCCCACGAGGTCGGTCTCCATCTGAAAAAGTCCTGGTCCCCCCTCCCCACAGGAGGAGGCAGCGGGCTGAGGCCAAGTGCCACGCCTGTGGTTGTCCGGGCCCGGCTGCACTGAGCTCCGGTGCGCGTGCGGGGAGCTCACTCTTCTGCTTGTCTTACAAGTAAGGACTCAGAACCTTTAGAATCTGGAATTCAAACAAATGCCAGACACGATGGAAAGAAATGCACCGGGGCCAAAACCCTTCAGACACAGCAGCAACATGAGCAGGGGGGCGGGGGCTGCAGGGGAGGAAGAGGTGGGGGCTGCAGGGGAGGGTGGGGGGGGGGCTGCAGGGGAGGATGAGGGGGGGCTGCAGGGGAGGATGAGGGGGGCTGCAGGGGAGATGGAGGGGGGACTGCAGGGGGGGTGAGGGGGGGCTGCAGGGGAGGATGAGGGGGGACTGCAGGGGAGGTTAAGGGGGGGACGCAGGGGAGGATGAGGAGGGGCTGCAGGGGAGGATGAGGGGGGACTGCAGGGGAGGTTAAGGGGGGGACGCAGGGGAGGATGGGGGGACGCAGGGGAGGATGGGGGGACGCAGGGGAGGGGCAAGCAGCAGCAGGGCCCTGTGACATACGAGGGTGACACAGGCGCATGTCAGCCACACTGGATGGGGCCAGAGTCCCCTGCCGGCCGGGCCGCTGCCGTGAGGCGCCTGCAGTGAGGGACACCCCAGCATCGTCACCGGCTGGCGCAGCGCAGGGCGTACAGTGTTCGCTCCACGTTGTAGTAACAAACACTTGTCTGTTCTGCCCTTTTTTTAAATGTTTTATTTATTTTTGAGAGAGCACAAGCGGGGGAGGGGCAGAGGGACGCAGACTCCGAAGCAGCTCCAGGCTCCGAGCTGTCAGCACAGAGCCCGACGGGGGGCTCGGACCCGCGAACCGTGCGGTCACGGGACACCTGGGGGGCTCAGTCCGCTAAGCGTCCGACTTCAGCTCAGGTCACGATCTCACTGTTCTGGGTTCGAGCCCCGCGTCGGGCTCTGTGCTGACAGCTCGGAGCCTGGAGCTGCTTCAGTCTGTGACTCCCTCTCTCTCTGCCCCTCCCCAGCTCACACTGTGTGAGCTCTCTCTCTCTCTCTCTCTCTCTCTCTCAAAAATAAATAAACATTAAAAAATCTTTAAAAAAAAAAAGAACCACGAGATCATGACCTGAGCCGAAGTCGGACCCTCAACCGACTGGGCCACCCAGGTGCCCCGCCTTCTATTTCTAAGGAAGGGACACAGACACTTGCCAAGACTGCCTCTTGCACACACTGTAGCTGCGGTGCTTCTACCACCTCGTGACCGTCACCCCTCCTGCGCCACCGGAGTCGCTCGTGCTCGTGGGCGGATAAAAGTAGACCTTTCTCCACTTTCCGGAAAAATATCACACAAACCTGTAAACTTCACCTTTTACAAGCAAGGGCTCTTAGCTAATAAGGTTTAAATGATGATTACAGATGAATAAAATTGGAATAAAGAATAGTTTTATAAAAGAAACCGTGTCCATGTGTTCATTAAGTACCTAGTGCACACGCTGCTCTCCGCTTCTTTCTCACCTCCAAGTTTCAAGCACACATACACACACACACTTGCACGTACATGCATGCACATAAATACACATACACACATGCATGTGTGCCACACACGTGCACACACGCACACCACACACAAGTACATGCGTGCACACCACACATGTGCTCACACTCGTGCACACACAACACACATGTGCACACAAGCACGCCACAGTGTGTGCATGCACACATGCACTTGTGCACACACATGCACGTGCACACAGATCCACTCGTGTGCATACACACACACGCGTGCACACACACACACCCGATAGCTGGGCTGTCCTAATCGGGGCCGGTCGGGTGTGGACACCCACAGGACAGGGGCCCCCTGCAATGCCCTGAGCGGGGGCAATGCGTCCAGTGCACATCTCCCTCCCACACCTGGCGCCCACTTGGGACAGGCCACGAATACCACTGTCTGACCAGGCGCCCCCTCCGAATTTAGAAACCTGATGTTACCTTCAGAAATATCCGACTGACACCAGAAAATCTAGTTTGCCAAGTTGAATCATAGATTTTACTCTCCCTGTGTTTCCAAGAATGTAGATTGGCCTTCATTTTAAGAGAAGGAATTGGGGGGTGGGGAGAAAAGGAATTGAACGATTTGGTGAAGGATTTCTGTTATTTTGTGACTGACCTTCCAGAAGACTGAAAACACGAAGACCAATGTGATTTCCATAATCCTGTTTCAGGAATGAGTCTCTGTGGGGAAGCAGGGGCCCCGCCTGCGGGTGGGCCAGAGGGGCAGGCCGTGGCCTCGGGTGACCTGAGCTCTCCAGCGTTCAGCTAGTAGCTCGGGCTACAGCGAGCCAGAAAAGGGGACTGAGAGGCACCTGACCGGGGACAGGATGGGTGTGGCTCAGGCCCGAGCCACTCGGCTGACCGGTGCCGGGCGGGGGCCACCTGTCTTATTTCGGGTCCTGTTATAGGAGTGGAGCAGTTACGTTGTCATCATTTTCTTGTTCAGAGAGGAGACTTTGAGTCACACCTGCATTTGGGATGCCAGCTCGTGGGGACGGAATGCAGGAAGCGGACAGCCTGCGTGTGCCGGGACACCGGCCAAGTGCCCGCCACAAGCCGAGGAGTCTCCGCGCTGCTGGCCAGAGCACGCGCCCGCTCGGGGTGCCCCTGCACCGGTGAGCATGCGGTCCCAGCACCCCGCACCCCTGCGGGCCCCGGGCTCCCAGGCACAGGAACGCCTGTGTGTGACGGGACCCTTCCAGACGCACAGCGGTCCCTCCAGATATTTCTTGGTGAGGGTGGAGGCTCCCGCTGTGCGAAGGGTAAAAACAGGAAAGGAAAGGGGCGCCTGGGGGCTCAGTCGGTTAAGCGTCCAGCCCTTGATTTCAGTTCAGGTTATGATCTCTCAGTCCGTGAGTTTGAGCCCCGTGTCGGGCTCTGTGCTGACAGCAGGGAGCCTGCTCAGGATCCTGTCTCCTCTCTCTGCCCCTCCCCTGCTTGTGCGCTCACTCTCTCTCAAGATAAACTTGGAAAAAAAAGGAAAGGAAAAAGAAAAGGAAGGGAAGAAGGAAAAAAGGAAGGACAGGAGGGAGGAAGGAAGGAAAGGAGATGTGCTTTTATTTTTTTATAGACACACCTAGTCCCTAGGAATGGTTTAAACCCTGAATTTAAGATATACGGATAAGGATACGGATACAGATACACATATAGATACAGAAAGATAGAGACAGAGATAGAGATACACATACAGATACAGACACAGACACAGACACAGACACAGACAGATCTGCCAGGTGAAGAAACAATAAGGCTACTTTTGGCCTGAAACCTAGTACACAGGACATCTGGTAAGTGGATTCTGGACCAAATTCCAACATAAGGATGGGGATCCCCCCCCGCCAGCCATTCTGGGACATGGGCTGAGATCCTGCAACTAATTCAGTTCTGACACCATCTCCCTGGAGATGGTGCAGACCCCACGGGCCAGGGGCTCCGTCCCCCCCACGCTGTCCCCTTCAGACGCCTAAGTGCAGGCTGTCACCTGTACTCTGACAGCTGGCCATAAATCAGACGTTCCCACGACCCCCTCCTTGAGCTCGATTAACTTGCTGGAGAGGCTCACAGATCTCAGGAAACCAGTTTAGTCACTAAATTACCGGTTTATTACAAAGAATATTAAAGGACACGAATCAACAGCCAGATGAAGAGATACATGGGGCGAGGTCCAGGTCCAGAACAAAGGAGCTTCTGTCCCCGAGGAGTCTGGGGGCTAGCTCCGAGCAGGTGAACACTCACCGGCTCCCCAGCCCGGAAGTTCTGTGAGCCCCCCCCCACCCCGCTGGGTTTGGTGGAGGTCACATAGGCAGGATGGGTGAGATCAGCCACTGGCTGATTCCAGCACCAGCTCCTGTCCCCTCCCCTCCCTGGAGGCGGGCGTCACCTTTGGCTCCCTGGGCAACCAGCGCCCCCCCCCATTAACACGTGGAGGAGACAGCTGGTTCTGGAGAACAGGACACCCACTTTACCCCCATTTCAGGGGCTGAGGACGGGGGACCACACAGTACAACAAAGGAGGCTTTCCTGTCCCCTCGTCCAGAAAATCCTGAGGATTTGGGAGTCGTGGGCTTGGAGCTATGGATGAACTAGATGGACCCGGACCAAGTAGCTGTGAGAAATAGACAGGGTCACCCGAGTGACAAGTACATGTATCTTATAGGTTATAGCATCCAACCTGTGCTCACCGGGCAAGGTCACGGGCAAGTCACTCTGTGGGACACACGAGCTGCCATACAGTTTTGCCCTCCAGAAGCATACGCTTTTGGAAACAAATCATGTGTGATTATAATCTAAATCTATCGGGGCAAGCTTTCCCGATGAGCCCCGTAGAGCAGTGAGGGCTGTGACCGACCACCCCGCCGGCCCCACGTCCTCGCCCAGCACCCAGGAGCCGCTCTGTGGGGGGCACCCGGCCCCATGTCCTCGCCCGGCACCCAGGAGCCGCTCTGTGGGGGGCACCCGGCCCCACGTCCTCGCCCGGCACCCAGGAGCCGCTCTGTGGGGGGCACAGGCAGACTGACAGGTGCACCTCGTCACAGGTATGGCTCTTCCCGTCTCCACTCCAGGAGCCGGAATGAGCCGCTGCCGTCACTGCAGGCCCTTCCGAAAGCAGACACTTCCTGCGGGACCCGGTCCCCGCACCCCTGCATGTACCTCCACCATCTCCGGAGCCATCACCTCTGTCAACAGGGCTGTGTGCGCATTTAATGCATAACTTATTGGGTGCGTGGGCAAGCCCCCGGGACCCAGTGCTGTCGCTGGCGGCAGTGGGGACGGGCAATCCCGCCCAAGTGCCTTGATCAGGTCACAGATGGCAGTTCTTGAGTTATTGGTGAAACCCACAAAGGTGTTAGATTAATTGCCCGGGAAATTAAATTCCTTCCTTGCTTTTTTTTTTTTTTTTTTTCCCTCCAAAGAAGGCAAGTTCCCCGGCTCCTGGCTGTTTCCCCTGGACCTCTGAGCAGAGGCAGCATCAATCACCTCAGACTGGACCCTCGCCCCTCGCCGCGGCACCAGGGAGACTGGCCTGTGGGCCTGTCTATCTCGCCAGGAACTCTCCAAGATCTTTGCCAAAGGCTCTGAGGCCACGCAGCGTCCTTCTAGGTGCGTGGAAAGGCACCGGGGGCAGCGTGAGGCAGGAGCCCCCCCCACGGCTCTGGTATGCTCCAAGGAGCCCAAGCAAGGCCGGGTGCGGGGCCCACGTCCACGCACGGGTGGGTGTCCACTGGGGGAGAGGGCACGCGCACGCACGGGTGGGTGCCCGAAGGTGCACAAATGCACATGCACTAAGTTGATGCTACAAAAAAGACTGGCCGATCAGCGACAGGAGCCAGGACACAAACAAACCAAAGCAAAGGGAAGGATGTTCTGTGTTCGTGGGCTGGATACTTCACACTCCAACAATGGAACTATTAGTCCAGATGAACTACAGTTAACAAAATGATTCTATATTTGCAGCAATGGAAAAGCCAGCCCTGAAATTCATAGGGACGTGAAGGGACCTCCAAAGCCAAAACAATCCTAAGAGAGAAACCCAGTTGGAGGACTCACACTTCCCAAGAGCAGAACTAACCGCGACGCTACAGTCACCCAAAGAGGGTGGTATTGGAGACAGACGTACACATCAGTGTAAGTGTAAGTAATAAAAACAGTGGCATATAAGCCAACGGAATACGAGTGAGGGTCCAGAAATAAACCTGTGCACCGACGGCCAATTGATTTTCGACAAGGAGCTGCGGCCACTGGATGGGAAACCAGCCCCTAGGACACACAGTGCTGGGCGCCCGGCACCCACGCGTTCGAGAACCTCAGTGTGCCCTCACCTCCACCGCGTACAAAACCCCCTCAGTACGGAACAGACCGAAGTCTCAGAGCTGAGACTACAAAACACCGAGAGGAAAGCACACGAGTATTTTGTACGTGGCCACAGGACGTAGGTATGACACCAAAAACACAAGCAGCAACCAAAACAGCTAAAACAGACTTCATCGAAATCGACAATGTTTGCGTATCAAGGGACACCGTCAAGAGCGTGAAGAAACAACCCACAGGATGGGCGAACGTGTGTGCAAATTTCACATTTGGTGTCTAGTATCTAAAACAAATAAGGAAATTCTAAAACCCAGTAGAAAACCACAAGTGACAAAACGTAAAGTGGGAAAAGGATAAGGGTGGACACTTCTCCAGAGGCCACACAGGTGCTGGGCGACGCCTCTGCCGTTGGAGAAACACCTGTCCAGCCTCGATGAGACGGCGGGAGGCGCGGGGCCGGCCGCCGTCAGGGAGACGGGGAGGAACGGGTGTTGTCCGGGGCGGGGGGAAGTGGAGCCCGACATGAACGCGGGACTGTAAAACGGCACACCCACTTTCAAATTCAGCTTGACGGTTCCGCAAAAAGTTAGAGAATCATGCTGTCCATTTTAAAACTCTTGGTATACACCCAAACCGTGGGCAACAGGTGATTCAGACGACTCCTTGCACTCGGGTGTTAAAGCACTGCCCACAGCAGGCGGGGGTGTAGACAGCCCCGATGTCCTCGCTACACCATAAAGCATGCGTGCGTCTCGGCCGTCAAGAGAGACGAAAGCTGCCGCGTGCTAGGGGCGCGAATCCTGAAAACACGAGCCTGGTGAGAGAACCAGACCCGAAAGCTCGCACATTACATGACTCCTTCTCTATGGAAACTGCGGAACAGGTCATCCTTAGGGCGGAAAGGGGCAGCTGGGGGCCGGGTGGGGGCGGACGGGGCCCTTCGATGGGCACGGAGCTGCGTCTGGAGAAAGGGCCCTGGAAGAAGACCAAGGTGATGGCTGCACAGCACTGTGATGTACTAAATGCCACGAACCGTACACGTTAAAACGGTTGATGGTTAATCTGTGCTATGTGCGCTTTACCCTCGTGTTAAAGCGTGGGCCCTCGAGCTGCGGAGGGAAGGCGGGGGGAGGGGCATTCCAGGCGAGAGGAGAGGCGTGTTCGCATCCCTACCAGGTGTGGGAGTGACTCCTGTTAAAAGGACGGCAAGAGGTTTGAGCTGGAGCTCAGGGGCTCTGGGGCCCTCGTCAGGAAGATTCTGGAAACTCAGGGAGGGGGCTGTGAAGAACCTTCCAGACCCAGCTAAGAATTTTGGGCCCCAGGCAAGGAGGTGGAGGGGTTCCCAGTGGCCCGTAGGCTAGCAGCTCGCTCTGGGAGCCGGGAAGGGGTGCGGCGGCAGAGACCAGGGGAGGGGTGAGGACTCCGCTCAGGAGGGAGACGCACGAGCCAAGCGGCCACGGGAGCAGAAGGGGGACATGAATCTGAGGAATGCTCCGGGATCAGAGCACGGGGTCGTGGGGCGAGGGCTCTGGCGGGTTCCAGCGCGAGCCGAGCGCCTGGGGTCCCTCGTCGGCAGCTCGTGCGGGACCTCGAGGGCACGGTCCTGTCCTAAGTGCACGCGGTAAGTGGCGGCCTGCGCCGGCCATCACTGCCTTCGCTCATGAAGGACAGCGCGACCTCGGCTGTCCTCTGGAGGAAATGCAATAAAATGAGTGAAAGCGATCTCATCGTCCCTCACTCTTCCGGAGGGTTCCGTGGTGGGAACCCAGGCTGTCAGTCGAAACTGTCACAGAATCATTTTGTGATGAGAGAAGGTGATGGGGACAAGGGGGTGTCCGGTGGCGTGGCCTGCTCGGGCCCCTGACCCCCCACCTGTCCCCGGGCCCGGTGGGCGCTCTGACGCACAGCACATCGTGTCCACGGGTGCTGGTCTGGCCCCGTGTTGCTGCACAGGGAGCCTCGGGACCGCCCCCCACTCCCACCAGCCCTGCCCGGGTTCTGGGGGTGCACAGGTCACCCAGACCACTCACCGGGGCGAAGAGACCACGCTTGTCCCCCATAACTGAGGGTCTCTTTCTCCAGCGCCTCCACCCCGGGATGGCGGCGTGAGGCGCAGCCTGGCTCCAGCCCCTCAGCTCAGGCCGGAACCTGTCTGTCCTGCTTGCTGGCGCAGGCTCTTCGGGTGAATGCTCAGCCTTGCTCAGCTCCGTTCCTCCCGGTCCCCCGCCCCCGCCACGCTCAGCCCACGGCAGCCTCTGGACACGTGGGGAGGGGCCACCATAGACCCACACCTGTCTGTAACCCTCGGATGCCTCCTGGCATCTGGACGCCACAACCGCTCCCCGGACCCCCCCCCATCCCTCCCTGGCCCGCACTCCTGCCTCCGTCCCCTCACAACGAGCGACTTTTCTCCGGGAGCCTGACCCTGCACACGTCACCTGGTCCACAACGGCACTGAGCCTCACGGGAGACCCCGAGGCTCGGCCCCCCAGGCTGAGGACCCAGGGTGGCTCTAGCCCCGACTTTCTAAAATCCAGTTCACTTTAATTATGCAAATCTTACTAATCTGAGATCCTAAGGAACTGGTGGCAATCGGGCCGGGCAGCCTCAGCGTGTTCCGAGGAGAACTGTGCTCCTCACACCTGCTCGGCCGTGGCCGTGGATCCAACCCGAGGAAGCAGACAGTTTTCTACTCACTTGGGAAATTCTCTGGGTCCAAAGTTTGTGGTGTCTTGTTCTTTGTGTTATGACACAACAGGAAGTCTAGCGTCTTTCTTACCAGCCAAAAACTCGTACTGTAAGGTTGTAAGTTGATCTCTTGGCTCTGGGTCTGCCTTCTCTTTGGGGTGATTGCTGAGGAAGCAGACAGCAATCTGTGATTCTTTGCACCGGGTGAACTCACGGCTATGCACACGGGCACCCGGCGACCTCACCGCCCCAGCTCCAGGGAACAGGAAGCCCTGGGGGTCTCCGGGCAGAATGAGCCATTGAGCCGAAATTCACATCCTGTCTCTACAGAGAGAAAGCCTTTGAAAACCTGAATCTACAGGCACTTGGGGTGCAAACCTGAGTCGGCCGTCTGTCCCTAAGTTCAGGAAGGCTGGTGCCGTTGAGTCATGGCGAGAAAGTGACGCACTTACCCGTCACGTTGAAGTTTAAGTAAATAGGTCAGGTTTTTGCACTAGAGAATGACTGAAAGGCCTTCATGAGAACGTTTCCATCACATGACGGTTTCTGCATGTCGGCGGCCGGCTCTGTGGGAGAACAGGGACGCGGGCTCAGAATCCGCAGGGGACGCAGAGTGGGAGCGCCAGCAGTCAGCACGTGCGCCGGGCTCCCGGGGCCCCGGGGCCGCCCTGAACTCAGGGCCAGGCTGTGGATCCGATGAAAGCACCAGGCCCCCCTCCCAGAGAAGGAAGTAACCGTGTGCACGCGCGCACACACGTACACGGGCACGCACACACACACACGCATGCACACGGGCGCATGTGCACACACAGACATGCACACACGTGCACACATATGCACAGGCGCGTGCACACGCGCTGGTGCACATGCACACACCCATGCACAGCTGTGTCCTTGTGTGGGGCGCATAGAAGACACAAATGCCACGGCCCCGTGGCGAGGCTGCAGGGGTGCACAGCTGTCCACGGCCAGCCCCCCCTCCCCTCCCGACACCAGGCCCACCTGAGTGCCCACGGGAGCCTCCCCCTGCGTCTGGCTTCTCTGGGGGCCCCTATCTTCCACCTGCCCTTCGAGGTCGGTGCTCAGGTCCCCACAGTGGGGCCGCCCCTTCTCCCCCACACCCTGCCTCCTTCCCAGGTAGCCAAGGGGCCCCTCAAAGCCAGGGCGTCCAGACCTCATCCTTTCCACGCTCGCCTCCCCCTTCTGAACCTCGGCTCCGGAGTCACCCTCAGGTCAGAGGCCCCCGTTTTCTAGCAGATGGAGGGGCTGCAGGCGGCCTGTCACCGCACTTCGGGTCCCGGCCCCCGCCTCCCCGCCCCCACACCCCCCCCCCGCCTCCCTCCCTGCTGGTCCCCCAGGAATGTCTGCTCACGGGGCCGCGCCCCTGGCATCAGGCTGCCTCGCGGCCAGCGCTCAGAGAGTCGCTATTTGTTCACATCCTCTACGACTTGTACTGAACGACATCTGTCCCACGACTTTGACGATTTAGTAGATAACACGTGTGGACGTCTAACTCTTTAAAGTCCCAGCAGGTTGTATCGGACTGAACAGCCCGAGCCGCCCGAGGCCCCTTTCCTCCGAGGGTGGGAAGCAGTGGAGACCTGGTGGCCATCAGCTCAGGGCCGCGCTGGCCCAGGACGGGACAGGACCCTGGTCACGCCAGTGCGGTGACAGGATGCGCCCGTTCTGTTCCCTGCGACGGTTCAGGCACAATCTGCTTTGTCGGCTTAGCTTGAGGAAACCGCGTGATCTTCAGAGAGAAACCTGGTGCCGGGCAGGCGTGTGCTCACACGCGTGTGATGAAGGGGCCTCGGGTCATGAGGCCCCGGGTCCGGGGGACAGAGAGGTTTACAGGCTTAAGTAAACTTCAAAACAAATTTCCATCGGACGGTCACGGGAGCACACCCAACCTGCTCTCCGAGGACGCGGCGGGAAGACGGCGCTGGGTCATCAGCCTCGGTCGGGGCGCACCTGGCCCGGCTCACGCAGCGGGGGCAGCGCCCGTGGAGAAAGTCCACAAAATCAGATACGTGGCTTGGAAAGAGAACGGGGGAGTCACGCGTGGCAGCGCCCAGAGCCCCCCTCCCCGCCCCGGGACAGCCCTGCTCTCTGGGGGCCGACGTGGTTGTGCGGCCCTTAAGCCGTGAAACCCGAGAACACGCGGCTCAAGCAGCCCGGGGTGCTTCTGTCCACACCTTGGAGGCCTGGTCCGCTCAGAATTCACATTTAGATTTGGGGATGCATCACGCGGAAAAGAAACCTGGTATGTGTCTCATTCTCAGAAGAGAAAGAAACAAAAAGCAGGGGCTTCTGAGGAGCTGGTGAAAATGCCTCCCAGGGAAGCGCCGGAGGGCAGATTCTCAGCGCGGGACGTGGGCTTCAGGGCGCCCCGAGCCGCAAGCCCGGGCCGCATGGCCGCACACCCCGCATGACGCTGTCCGTCTCCACGGGCGCGGGGCGCAGGTCTGTCTGCTCAGGCCGCTGCCTCCACGGGCCGCCCGCTTGCAGAAGCCACTCGCGGGATAAACGCCCTACTCCAGCCCGTGCTCACCCCCTGCGCCCCCCACGCTCCACGGAGGTGCCCCTGCGGACGGAATGCGGGACCCAGACACGCCCAGGCACCCTCAGTGAGACAGAACTCCAGCCCTGCACGCTGTCCCCACCGGCCCCCTGCGCGACGACAAGGCATGGGGGGCGGGGGGGGGCTGAAGAGCTGGAGCACAGGGCCTGTTCCTTCAGCTGCCGGGCCCCCGGGGGGCAGGTCCGGGGCACACAGGTCGACACAGGATGGCGTCTGCAGGGCTGCAGAGGGCTTTGGAACCGTTGACCGCGTGGGCCACGTGCGTCCCCCTCCTGTCCCGCTCCAGCAGCCGGGGTGGGGGTGGGGTGGGGTGGAAACCCCGGGATTTGGAATCGGGCAGATGTGCTCCAGGCAGACCAGCTGCAGGCGGGGCTTGGAGTGGTCACTTTCTCCGGAGCAAGGGTGTCTAGAATGACCCCCGTGTCACGGAGCCAGCGGCAGCTCTCCAGGAAGTAAGGCACGGGGGGCGCTGGAGAGCGCCAGGCCAGTACCAGGCACTCGGCAAATATTAGCTGTATTCTTAGCATTTACTGAGCACTTACTGCTGAGGACGTACCAAATGCTGCAAGGCCCAGCTCAAATATCACCTCCTCACGGAAGCCTTTTATGAACTGACCTGGCGGATGGACAGGAGCCCGGCCCTGCGTCCCTTCCCCACCTGTCCATCCATCTTCCTGACGGCCAACAGGCAGTGACGCCTCCCTCCCCGAACCTCCGTGTCCACACCCGACCCACTGCCCGTGCCACTGGCCTCATGCGTGATGAGCACCCACCATGTGGCCACTCCCACACTCGTGCTGAACGACCGAAGACGAAGCCCCGTACCAGGCCTCAAGCAGGACTTGGGAAGAATCCAGCAGGTCGAAGGCAGTAACAGGGGACACAGGAGAAGTGTAAAGGCAGACACGTGACAGCGTCACTGCAGAGAGCCACGTCCAGAGGTGGGACGGCAGGCGGGGGTGGGGGTACTCGGAGTCGCAGGTGGCAGGTAGCCAGGAACTCAGGTGCCCCCGGGAAGCGTCTGGAGCCAGTGTGAGCACCGGGTGGCCGCCAGCCTCCTGAACCGCGGTCCCGCCCCCCAGAGTGATGTCCTCCTAGGGAAAGACCCACCCTGTCCAGGCGTCGGGCCCTTGTCACCGCCTGGTGTTAACCAGTCAGTTCTCGAGTCCGAGGGGCTGTCTCCAGGCTCGGGCTACTCAAGCGTCTGAACTCACGAGCTCATAGCAGAGACACGTCTGTGCTCCGGGGACCCCATCGCCGGGGGTGGGCACTGGGTGGGAGCGGACCCCCCGGGGGCCTCTGGATAATTCAACAGCAAAACTCGGCGGTGAAGCTGTCCGCTCCCAGGGGAGGGGGAGGCAGAGGGGACAGTTAAACCGGCAGGGGCCAGACGGCGCAGGGGAGAAGGGGTGAGGGTCTGCACTTGAAGACACAGAGCCCCTCCCTTCCCACTGGGACTCCTCCAGCCTCATAAGCAGAGTATGGGGGGACATCAGGCCTTGGAATCTGCAAATCTCTATGCAAGGCCTCGAGGCACGCACGGGTCGTGTGGTCACAGACGAGGTTACCAGACTCTCGGGCCGAGGTCCCCTTGTCCAGAGCCTGCGGCTGCTCGAAGGGCTCAGATGAAGCCAGTGGGCCCATGAAATAATTCCTGAGCCTCACAAAGGCCCTTTCCTCCCAGGGCTGCCCCTGCCCCCGACGCGGGGTCCCCTCCCAGGGCTGCCCCTGCCTCTGACCTGCCCCAAAAACAGTTTGTAAAGGGCAGAAAAGAAAGGAGACTTTGAGGGGCGCCTGGGTGGCTCAGTCAGTTGAGTGTCTGATTCCTGATTTCGGCTCAGGTCAGGATCCCAGGTTCCTGAGATGGAGTCCGGCATCCGGCTCTGCGCTCAAAGTGCGGAGCCAGCTTGGATTCCCTCTCCCGTCTCTCTCTGCCCCTCCCCTCCTCATAGTCTCTCTGTCACTAAATAAATAAACTTAAAAAAAAATCAAGGAGACTTTGGCATCCGACCGGAGGCTGGCCACGAGCCATGGACTGCAGAGTCTGAGAGACACAGGCAGCCTCCTGACCCGTCAGAGCGCGCCGCTGGGGGTGTGATAACCCGAGGGCCATGGCCACGCTGAGCCGGGTGGGGCCTGCCTCCCCCCTCAGAACGTCCCTCGAGCAGACCCCCCCACGGCTCCCGCGAGCAGACCCCCCCCCCGGGCTCCCGCGTGCAGACGCCCCTAGCACAGGGTCTCTGGCTGGGTGCCCCCCGCCCCCACCCCGGCAGGAACTCACTGCACCGCTGGCATGGCCGTGGCCGTGGCCCGTGGGAAGGGCTCGGTCAATATCTGGGTTGTGCGTGTGTGCCTGACCCCCGCGTGGTCCCCACCTTTGAGGCCCGGCAGGAGAGAGTGAGCCCACAAACAGTGCGACTCCCTCCCCCACCGCCAGGTGGTCACACTGATGCTGGTGGCCAGGAGCGTCACCTTAGGCGTTGAAGTCAGTTTCCACACCGCGCGGCGGTGATCTGGGCCGACGTCTCTAACGCTTTCTGTCCCGACCAGCTTCGCCCTGGGGCCTTAGGGGCTCTGCAGGGGCTCCCCGCTGTCCCCCACCCCGGAGCTGGAGGGGGAAGGTGTGAGCGGTCTCCTGGTCCCTCCCTGAGGCCGCACGGCCGCTCCGTTGTCCCGCCAAACTGGCTGTGCTGGGACTGGCTGTCCCGCCTGGCGGAGGCATGGCCTCCAACGATTCAAGGAGAAACGTGTCAGGCAAAGGGTCACGCTGACGCCCCCAGGGCACAGCCAGTCCCCGGGCTGAGCTCCCAGCTCATTGTCCCTGCCCTTTTCCCTCTGCTGTGCAGACACAGCCTCCGAGGAGACCAGAGCCTCCCGGGACACAGACAGCAGGCTCCTCACCGGGGTTTCACGAAGCCACACTCCTCAGGGGGCCCGTGGGTCTCCCGGGGACAGGGTGGTGGCCAGGGCCACTGCCTGGGTGGCCCGAACAAGGACGTTTGCTGTCTCACAGTCTGGAGGCTGGACGGCCAGTATCAGGGCATCACGGGGCTGCTTCCTGCTGAGGCCTCTGTCCTGGGCTTGTGGGCGGCCACCTTCCGTTATGTGTCCCTGCGTCCAAAGTTCCCTTTAATGTCAGACTCGGGCCACCCGAATGACCTCACGTAACTTGACTCCCTCTGTGAAGCCCCAACCTTCAAAGAGCATCACCACCCACCGTCCCCTGGGTGACTCGGTGGAGCGTCTGACTTGATTTCAGCTCAGGTCCTGATCTCAGGGCCGTGGGATCCAGCCCCACGTCGGGCTCTGTGCTAAACATGGAGTCTGCTTGAGATTTGACCTCCCTCTCCCTCTCTCTGCCCCCTCCCCTGCTCACAGTCTCTCTCTAAATAAAAATTAAAAAAAAAAAAAAAGATCACCACTCTAGGGTCCTGGGGTAGGACTCCCACATGAATGCAGCAGGGCGCAGCCCCACCCACAAGGCTGACACACCACCACTGGGCACCAGGTGAAGGGGGGCCTGGATGAAACAGGTCTCAGTTTCCCCTTCTGTGTAATGGGGCCATTCCATCTTTCCTACAGGTTGAAAAGTCATAAGCGTTGCAGAAATGCTTTGCAGTGTTTTTAAAGCCCCTGCAGTGCGATATTTCCGTGACTTCCTCTCTCATTCTTTTTTTTAATGAATTTTTTAAATGTTTTATTTCTGAGAGAAAAGAGAGAGAGAGAGAGAGAGAGACAGCGTGGCAGGGGAGGGTCAGAGAGGGAGGGAGACACAGAATCCGAAGCAGCTCCAGGTTCTGAGCTGTCAGCACAGAGCCCCCACGCGGGGCTTGAACCCACGAACCTCGAGATCATGACCTGAGCTTAACCGACCGAGCCCCCTGGCGCCCCATCTCTCATTCCGGTGCCAGTCCCCGGCCGCCTCTTCTGCACCTGGAGCGCAGGCCCCTAAGGCGGGGGCGTGACCCACACACTCCGTCTGTGCTCAGCGACCACGCGGCTCACCCAGGTCCCTGAGCCCAAGGGCGCGTCCGCGTTCAGAGTGGCCCCCTGCACCGCACCAACGTCCCCCGCGCCCGCCTCCCTCCCCCGCCGCCCCCCCTCCCCTCCCCCGCCTCCCTCTCCCTGCAATGCAGGGCAGACCCGCACGTGGGAGAGGGGGTGCCCAGCCAACGAGGAAAAGCAGGAATTCCCCATCCTTTCCATCTGACACTTTCTCAAGGCAGCTTTACAAGCAGCAACAGGGGGATTTACCTGGTTCTCTTTGGGGAAGTTTTCCAAATTTGGCGGGTTTTCCTACGTGGGGCTTGTTTTCAGGAACGGCCGCCCGGGGGCTCCGGGGGCTCCGGGGGTTGAGCGTCTGACTCTGGATTTCCGCTCAGGTGGCGATCCCACTCCTGCTGGGGTTCGCGCCCGGGGCCCTGCGCCCGCCCGCCGCGGGGGCCTGCGTGGGACCCTCTCCCTCCCTCCCCCTGCGTGCACCTGCACGCCCCCTCTCTCTCAAAGTAAAAAATAAACTTTAAAAAACCAACCAACAAAAAACCCCACAGTCCTCTAGTTTTAAAAGTAAAATGCAATTTGGGGAAATTTTCTCTCTTTGGTAAAAACAGAGAGTGGAATATTCTGGGAAACTGAAAAAATGTTTCCCTCCACTTTTACGAACCCCTTACCGCAGAGGCCCCTGCGGCAAAGCGGCAGGGACGGGACCGGGGCCTGGTCCCGCCTGCGGGGCGCCCGTGGCCCCTCTGTAGTCCGAGGGCGTCCCGCGTCCGCCTCCCCAGGCCGCAGCTTTGGGGGCTGACGGTGCTGCCCAGCTGCGTCCGCCCCTCCCGTCCACACCCCTGCGGACGGCCCTCGCGTCTCCTCCGTTCACGTTCCGGGCCCTGCGGCCCTGAACCCTGGACCCCCGCCCCCCTGCGCGCTCCGAGGCCCGACGGACCCCCAACCGCGCACCCCTGCCGGCCTGACGCCGCCCCCGCCCCCGAGTCCGAAGCCGGGGCTGCGCCCTCCCGTGCCCTCTCGCCTCCGCACCCCGGCCACGCGGCCCCCCGCCCCCTGGACGGCCCCCCACGGCACACACCCCTGGCACTGCGGGTCCCGCGGGCCAACCCGGCCCTCCCTCCTCTGCTCGTCAGAGAAGGAGCCACAAGGTCCCGGCCCCGCGGCCGCCCGTGCCCCCCCGGGCCCCTGCCCCACCTGGACCCCCTCCGCCGGCCTCCCTGCTCACCCCGTGCAGGGCGTCCGTCCTGCGGGCTCCCGTTCCCCTGAGCGCCCTCACCCTCACCTCCGTGTCCCCCGCCCCCCGTGTGGCCGCGAGGCTCGTTTACGTCCCACCCAGATCAGGTCCTGGGAGAGGAAGGCGGTAGAGGAAGCTCACAGGCCCGGGCCCAGGGGAGCAGCCCGGGGACCCCACGCTTCCGCACGGCCCGTCGTGCACCTCTGGCTCTTGGGCCGCACTGGGGCGGACCCTCTGCTAACCTCACTGTCAGGTGCAGAGCGTCGGGTGGGGTCTCGGTGACAGCCTTGTGCAGGCCCGCAGTGTCAGGTCGCCGTCCAGTCCACCGTCACCGCCCCTCCTCTGTGCTGCTCGGGTGTGGTGCCCCGCAGAGCCCGGGGTCCCCCGGGAAGCAGCACTGCCCAGGGTCGGCCTGCGGGCGTCCAGGAGGGACGGGTGGGGGGATGTCCGTCTCTCCTCCTGGAAGACACCCCCTCCCCCTTCCCACACGAGGACCCAAGGGGACGTCCTTAGTAGAAGGTCAGCATTCTCCCGAGAGCCCCTCGCAAGTCTGAGGGCTGGGCCTCCTCCGTCCGGGCAGAGGTGGGCAGCAGGCTGGGGTCCTCGGGCCTCTCCCGTGGCCCCTGGGCGGCCTTGCTCGGACAGTCAGCCACCTCCTTCGGGTCACAGAGCCCTTGTCAACTGTCATTTCAGCTGAGACTCAGAGCCAGCGGAGGACATCCTTCTAGCACCTTGTTAGAAAACCTTTCCTCTGACGAGCCCCGGCGTCCATCCAAAGAGCAGGGTGCCAAGGGACTGCTCCTCGAGGTCGTCCTGAGCCCCCCCAGCCCCCCCCCCCGGCCACTGTAAAGGAGGAAGTGCTAGAACTCGGGAGCAGAGGCCGTTCCTGAGAACATCGCCACAGCACCTTGCTTGCAGCGCAGGGAGTCACTTCCTACGTAAGTCAGGACCCCAGGCGACACCACGTCCACTGTGACCGCCCCTATGACACGGCCCAGCGTGGGAACCAGGAGTTTTGAGAAAGCGTCCCATATTCCTGGAGGCTTTCTGGAGCCCAGACCTCGGAGCAACTTCTTCCTTAAACCACAAACACGAAGTGCCTCTGGGCGTCCTGTCTGTTCCTCCTTTGCCTGTGTCCCTTGCTGCTGACTGTGTGCAGACTCGTTGCCACGTCCGTTCTGTGGTACCTCTGCATCCACGGGGGGAGAGAGATCAATGAAATAAATTCACAATCAGCTCCGATCAGGGAGTGATTCAATTCCAGCCAACCTGAAACCGGAGTAAGATGTGAGTCTGTGAAGCTTGTCCCTTCTTCTAACGTCTCTCGCTCTCCTTAGACACCCACGGAGCTGCCCTCGGTGATCTCGGGGACACGGGTGATCTCGCGGCCACCCTGACAGGCTTATCTGTCTCCCCCCAACTTGCTCCATGAGCCCAAGTCAATGTTCGCACAGTAGGTGCCCAGAAGTAGACCTTTGTATTCTTTGTATTTGAACTTTCTAAACCAGATTAGCGTTACGTTTTTCTTTTATGAATATCAGTGTTCCCAGACCCAGGCTCTGCTGACAGCTGCGTGGCTCCAAGAGAAAAGAGAGTGAAATTATCTCACTTCCAAGTCAAATCACAAACGAAGAGGCAAACTCTCACGTATTAATTTACCATTACTAGGAAGTCCCCGAGGGGCACCCGGCTGGCTCAGTCAGTAGAGCGTGTGACTCTTGATCTCGGGGTCGAGTTCTAGCCCCACGTTGACTGTAGAGTTTACTTAAAATTTTTTTAAAGTAAATAAAGTGCTAGAGCTCGAAGGAGGAGCCGGGTAGCCTGAAGAGGTGGGTGAAATCCCTGCCGACAGATGTGGCTGTGACTTCGCCGACCTCCCAGGGCCACTCCTTAGAATGCTGCTGACAGTGTGTCACTTATTTCACATCCATTCTGTCGAAAACAAGCGCATCTGGAGCCAGTAGTCGTCACTTTAGTGTAATCCAGGGATGCGTTCCCCATCTTACACAATAGTCAAGGGGTTACCAGCCCTTGGCCGCTCTCTCTACTGCCCTGCTCCTCGCAGAGAGAATTAACCCAAAAGACCTAGCTGTTTCCCTGAGTGAGGCTTCTGTTGACTTTGGAATTGTATTCTAGACCCTTCAAAAAGGTCCATTCCACAGCCCCAGGAGACCCCGAGATGCCTCAAGGTCCGTTGCACAATCGAGGGAACTTGACATCGGGGCTGCGTCAGAGGGTGTGCAGGGAGATGGCCTTCCTCGGCGAGGCGCACGCCTTCTGGATGCAGGGCTGCCCACAGGGACTGCGAGAGCAGGGGAGGAGCCCTCGGGGAAGCAGAGCATCCTGTGGTCAGGTTCTTTGTTGAGAGAAACTACACGGTGTTCTCGAGTGTGGCCGCGTCGTGGTGCAGCTTGAAATTCCCCTGTCCCAGCCTTCCCATTGACCAGCAGTCCTTTGTCAGGTGAGCGTAAACCCCTGGAGGAAAGGTCCCCTTTCCGAACCACAGGAAGGCATCCTTTGAGCTGAGGGCGGCACTCAGTATGAGCAGGAAGACAGGATTACAAAGTGTTCCCGCTGGCGGGGGTCTTGGACCCTGTCACCTTCCCCTGTCACCTCCTCCCCCCCATGACAGGGGAAAAAATAAGGCCCAAAAAGCGTAGATGCCAGAGTATTACTGGGGGGGGGGGGCGACACACACCTGCCCAGACTCTTCCTTCCACACACTTACGGGAAGCTTTGGTTTGCTCTTCACTGAGCTTTGAAAACAGAAGGAAAATACTTGAGCCTCATGATTATGGCGTCCCATAACTAATTAACACTAAACTAAGTTCAGATCACTTTTATTCAAATACCTTAAATATTTCCTAACATCTAAGTTTTCTTTTCTTTTCTTCCTTTTCCTTTCTTTTCTTTTCTTTTCTTTTTTCTGGAAACCACAACAGCACATCCAGAGCATCCAACACCCTTGGAACATAGAAATGCTGACACAGTTCTCTCACCAAGCAAAAACCCCAAGAGCGTGACTCTGCGTGTCCACCATGTTAATACATTGTAAGTCTGCCAAGTGTTAAGAATCATTTTTGAAGTTTTTCCTTCCAAAAATGACGTGTGGTGGAGTATGCACCCCACCCAGGGAGGAGGAGAGGGCTTCAAGTGTAAGGTCAGTTCTCAGGGCCAGATGATGTCAGGGCCAGACCATCCCCACAGGGGCAGCAAGAGGGCTTAGCCACGTGAAGACAGAAGTAAAACATCCGTGAAATAAGAGTGAGGTAACATGGTGGCATGGTCCTGGTGACTTCAGGGACCTAAGCTCTTTCCATCCTTCAGCACTCGCCGGAGGTCACCAATCACACCTTCTAATCTTTTGCAATCCACCTTTTAATTAGGCACTGCTATGCTGATGGCCTTGTTAACAAATCTGACAGTGGGTTAAGGTGGAAAAATAATTAGTAGAAAGTCAATGCTTCCAGCAACGAACAAGTGTAATTGGAAAACAAAAACACAATATCATTTACATTGCATCCAAAGGGGAAAACAAAGCTACTTCGATACAACATTCACAAAATATGTACAATATCGGCATGAAGAAAACAAAACCCAAGGGAAGAAATCAAATCATACCTAAATAAATGGAGAGACATCCCATGTTCATGGAGGGGAAGACTCAGTATTGTCAAGATATCAGTCCTTCCCAATTTGATCTCAGGATTCAGTGCGGCACCAGCCAGAACCCCAGAAGCTTATTTTATGGACAAGACTGTTCTAGAGCTTATAGGGAGAGGGAAGAGCGTCAGGAGTCAGTACCTCCTCACTAGCCCAGATAAGAGCTTATATTGGCACAGAATCGTTCATACCATCCAGAGGCCAGGTTATGAGCCGAATGACTGTGGGGAGAGAAAGACGCAAGAGCACAGTTACTCTCTCTTCTATGAGAAAATAAGACCAAATCCTCAAAATGCCAAGTCCTGCTTAGCATCCATAAAACAAAATTGCTTCATTGCTGCCTCAGCCATCAAAGAACCATGTGCTACGTGCCAGGCAAGCCTTCCCTCCTTCAGTCCATCACGGAAATCACTGTTCCGAGCAGGCACGGCGCTGACGCTGGGAGCCGACACTGAGGGCAGACACCGTGGCTGGCCCAGCGGGCTGGACTTGCGAGGCCATCTCCTACTTTAATGTTGCAGCTGGAGTGTGCCCCTGAGGTCTCACCGCCTGGCTTCCACCCCCCACCCAGCTGCCTTCTGGGTGCGTTCTCTGTGCCTCAGTTTCTCCATCTATAAGTGGGGATTATAATTGCACCACGTGGTGAGGACGTAAGTTCACACGTGGAATGATGCCTGATTGTTGGCAAGTACTTGGGATGTCGCCGGTGTTTACGATCACCCTCACCATGTGTTTTCCAGCACCCACCCAGGTCATATGCTCTGTGCAGTTATAACAGTCAGCAAAAAGTGTAGAAAGGAAAGTCGTACAAATACAGCGGAACAGACAACATTCAAGTACTTTGTTAAAGAAAAGCTACACGCCTTAATTAAAACTGGTCCATTTTGCGGGCACCTGGGTGACTCAGTCGGTTAAGTGTCCGACTCTTGATTTCAGCTCAGGTCATGATCTCATGGTTCATGGGATCGAGCCCCATGTTGAGCTCTGTGCTGACAGCATGGGGGCCTGCTTGGGATTCTCTCTCCCTCTCTCTCTCTGCCCCTCCCCTACTCTCTCTCTCTCTGTGTATATATATCTGTATCTCAAATAAACTTTTATTTTTTAAAAATTGGTTTTTAATCAAATGATTTGCAATTTAATTTAATTTTGATTGCTTGTTTTTCCCATGAATAAGCTTAATAATACTTACTCTAGGAAGCAATCTCAAAACATTTCGTGAAAGTCCAAAAGTTACGGCGTCGTCTCAGCCACGCCCTTCCCGGCGGTGGAATGCACATGCCGTTTCCACCCTCCATGCCCCTCTCTGCCCCGTCCACATGCGACGACACGAGCTGCGTTTCTCCCTGCACAGGTGGCGGAGCTCTCCGAATAACCAAAGGGTCATAACGACAAGAGGCAAGCACACCTGGAATTGAGGCCGTTGGGGTCGCTGACCCTGGGGTGGAAGTGTTCACTGCGCCCAGCACGGCCACTTTGGGCTCAGGTCCGTGGCTCCTCGGGGGCTTGCCCGGATCCCTGATGGCAGCCACCTCGCAGACGTGGCCCCTTGGGTCCCTCAGAGCCTGAAGTTATTCCAGATCCCTTAGCAGGAAGAGGACTGGGTCCAGTCGGCTTAAGGTGGGCTGTTTTGATCACCTTTGTAACGTCTTTACGGGGTTAGCAGAAAAGTAGCTGGAAAATAACACAGCTTGGGTTTCCAAGAAGCAGCACAGAAATGATGACATTTCAGTCAACAAGTTCCCCTCGGAACCTGTCTGTGCAGCCGCCGCCGCAGCCCGGACCCGGGGCGCCTCCTCTGCCCGAGGACCAGCCCAGACACGGAACCCACTCGCCGGGCTCTTTGACAAGCAGTTCCAGGGTGGGGGAGCTCCGGGGGAGGAGAACGCCCCGCTTTTCCGCGACTTAGCCTTTCCCAACCCCCACGCCGGCCCAGGGACCCTCCCCTGCCCCAGCAGCACACCCCACTCGGTGTCGGGGAGTGTCTGCCCCATGAGCTAGGCCTTCACACAGACGCCCTCCTCCCGGGGAGTCCCCGAGCTCGGACCTTAGTGTGAGGGACACTTCTACCCGCTTCTGTGTCCAACCTAAGACCTCAAGTGAGTAAGTATTGGTTGGTGTAAACCGTACTTAAAAGAAAAAGGACTCTGGGGCGCCTGCGGGGCTCAGTCGGTTGAGCGTCCGACTTCGGCTCGGGTCACGATCTCGTGGTTTGTGGGTTCGAGCTCCGCGTCAGGCTCTGTGCTGACAGCTTGGAGCCCGGAGCTGCTTCAGATTCTGTCTCCCCCCCTCTCTGCCCCTCCCCTGCTCACACACTTTGGGTCTCTCTCTCAAAACAAATAAACATTAAATTTTTAAAAATTAAAAAAGAAATCAGACTCCACTGGGCGAACTCTCGCTCAACCCAGGGTCCACCCGCTTCCTGCCTCTGTGACTACAAGGTGCCACTTGACATCACGTGCTCCTCCGTTCTGGAAAACAGACCCGAGCTTGGAGAATAACCAGATGGGCCTCTGAGCTGGCATTTCTGAAACAAGAACTCACAGAAGCATCTGCCACGCCCGAGCTGAAAACACAACCGCTCTTCTCTCTCTGTGGGTTAAAAAGCCAGCACCAGTGTGTTTGCTAGACTCTCTGCCCTGGCTGGACAGGACGGAAATGGGCACGGGTCAGCCTGTAAACACACCGGCGCTTGGGCCCTCCCCCAACCTCGTTAGGAATTGGATTGGACACATGCACAGAGTCTTGCACACAGCTTCAGTCCCGACACCAGAGATTCGTTCTAGAAAGAAGGGAACACTGCAGGGCATTCTCACATCCACATTTCTTAAATAAGGTTGGGTACAACTGTGAGGATGGGGTTGGCGCCCCTGCCAGGAGCTCCAGGGACAGCCCGTGTTCCTCCCCGGGGGACGGCCCGACGGCCCCACGGACTGCGGCGCGGCGGGGAGTCGGCTGCCGCCCTGTGTGTCAGCGCAAAGTGCTCCTTTCACACGTCCCGCACGGCTTCTCGAAGGGCCTGCAGAGGTGTGGGCGGGATTTCGTCCGTGCTGTCGGGCTGGCCTGCTCCCTGCAGAAAGTCGCTGCGTCGGGGCCGCTCAGACAAGGCGCCCGAGCTGCGCCAGGAGCACTCACTGGCTTGCCAACAGCAGAGAGTGGTTCCTCACAGTTTGGGGGCCGGGGGGCCGAGATCGAGGCTCTGGCGGACTCAGTCTCCGGGGAGGACCCACTTCCCGGCTCACAGACGGGCATCTCCTCACTGCGTCCCCAGTGAGGTGGGGGAGGAAGCTCTCCAGGCCACCTTTACAAGGACACAAATTCCACTCACGGGGGCTCCGGCTCCCATGGCCCCCCTCCTAAGGCCATCGCACTGGGCATTAGGATTTCAACACATGGATTTGGGGAGAACACATTCAGCCCATGGCATTTAGCATCCATAATCCATGCCCGTTAAATGACTGTGGTGACGCGCAAACAATGTGTCAACCAAAAATGACCCTGCGTCCGAAACGGGCCCTGGGTACGGACGGTACCACTCTGACTGAGACGTGCTGATGACAGGCCCTGATCAGGTGAGCTCCCGACTCCTGACTTTGGGTGCCCGTTAGGCTATCCGCACACCCGTGACCCACTCAAGCCAGTGAGTGCTCCTGACTTAGCAGGAGCAGACGGGCCCGAGAAGCCCACATCTGCCATAGCTGACAGAGAAAACAATCCTGGGGAGAGGAGCCCCGTGGCTCACACACAGCCCTCCACCTTGGATCTGAGTGCAGAGATACACCAGGAGTATTCCACAGTCTCCCAGAGCTTTCCAGAGCCCCCCAGGGCATTCCAGAGCACCCCCAGGGCATTCCAGAGCACCCCCAGGGCGTTCCAGAGCTCTCAGAGGCAGTCCCTGAGATGCCCTCTTCTCCTGAGTGTCCCCAGAGACTGAAGGGGATCCTGATATTTCCTAGACTAACTCTCATGCAATTAGGGGAACCCAATGGCAAACATGTAAATACTAAGGTAAATTTGTGCTGGAATGAGAAAATTGGTCATACACATCACTGCGGACTAAGGGATTCTAGTCCCTTTCTTCTGAGATCTCTTTAGGAAACGTCCCCAGAATGTCTCCCGATTGCAACCTGCCTCCGGCCCCACAGGAATCCTGGACAGCCCCCAGCTGCGTCCAGCACCCACCGGCCTGCGCCTTAGCCTTCCCTGGAGTGGCCTCGGGGGCACCGTTCACATCATCCTTCCTCCTTCCCCACGGGAGTGCGGGCGCTGCGGTTCCTGGATGGCAGATGCTGCCAGGGACGCTTACGCCAAAGTGCCCCAAGGGGACCTAACTGTGTGCCTGACTTGGGACAGAGCGAGGGAAGCGTCAGGTTGGCTCTGGGGCTGCGGGGCGTCCCAGCCGGGAGTGCAGCCTCGGCGAGGTAAGCCGGGAACCAGCGGGCGCGCCCGCTTCGACCTCAGCAAAGGACTAGGGCAGGGACCGGGACCCTGGGGTCCCCTCACCACACCCGTGACCTGCGCCCAGTGTTCAGCGGCGTGGCCGTGCGTGGTGGCCGGGGTTGCGTGTCCCGCTGCCTGTCGCAGGAGCCCTTCCCACCTGGCAAGCCTGAGTTTCAGCTCAAGCTCCCGAGCTGGGGTATAACCGCGCCTCACTCCTGACGGCGCGCGGCCGCTGGGGGTCCCTCACATCCCCCAGGTCGGAGGGTGGCGAGAGGCCAGGAGCCGTGCCCCGATGACAGACCCGACCTGCTCAGCCGCCGGTCCCGCTCCTGGATTCCTGTCTGAAGGGGTTTAGATCCGGCAATCGATACATTTCCACGACGGAGGAGCTCAGGCTTACGCCTTGGCTGATGGCTTTCAGGGGCCCAGACAGCGGGGGCGCCTGGGGCTCAGTCTGTTAAGCATCCGACTCTTGATTTCAGCTCGGGTCATGATCTCACGGTTGGTGGCATCAAGCCCCCCATTGGGCTCTGTGCTGTCAGTGAGGGGCCTGCTGGGATCCTCTCTGTCTCCCTCTCTCTGCCCTTCTTCCCTCTTCCTCTCAAAATAAATAAACATTAAAAAAAAACTAATGACCATGCTTAAAAAACAAATAAAGTGTTCAAAAGTGTCTCTAACGGGTTAAAATGCTAGAGGCCAGAGCACAGGTTACCGCCACCTGGAAAGGCCACGGCGCCAGTGGGCAGCACCCCACCCCCGCCACACACACACACACACACACACACACACACACACACACACACACACGGAGCGAGGGAGGCGGAGCAGACGCTGTGATGAAGAGCAGCTCGCGGGCAGCAGAGGGAGCCGTGTTCTCGGGCTCGGCGGGGCGTGACAAATCACCAACATCCTGACATTTTAATAACACGAACGGAACATCAGAAGGGGGGGGGAGATGCGGTGACGGGGCTTAGAGACCCTCAAGTGTGAAAATAACCCGTCTCCACACTCTTCCGGTGCCCTCCGTCCCCGACCTTCAGTGGCCAGTGTCTGCGGTGAGGCCGTGACAGACACAGAGGCAGGGCTGGGCCGGGACAGACAGGAGCCGCGGTGTGGGCGCGGCTGTGAGGGCAGGCGAGGGGGCACTGAAGAGCCCGGAAACGGGCCCTCTCCCTGCGCCCCCGCAATCAGGGGGCGATGGGAACGTGCTGGCGGTGCTGGGGACGTCGCGGGTGGGGCTCCCTGGGCCCAGGCGGGAGCAGGGGCGGAGACCAGACCTCTGCCTCCTCCTGAGTGACCTTGGGGACGAGCCGACCCCTCAGGCGAGGGGGGGGCTCAGCCCACAGGGGAAGGGTCTTCGCGGCAGAGCCCGGGGCTGGAGGTGCCCACAGACGGGACGAGGAGCGGGCTCCCGGCCAGAGCCCCAGGCTGCAGCTCGCACCCAGGGCTTAGCACGGGCGCCGGCTCTGCATCCGAAGCTGTGGGTAAGGCGAGAGCTGTCACTCCTCTCGCTCCAGGACCAGACAGCTCCCCGGCCCCCCGAGTCCTCAGACGGGGCGGCTGCTGTCGCGGGGAGGCAGAGCCCGCCCTCCAGAGGGACGGGGGAAAGGCCGCGGTGGCCCTTGAGAAACGTGTGGGGCCTGGAAGCAAACCCTGGGGGGGGGCTGGAGGAGGGCCCGTCACCCCCCTTGGGCACAGAGACGACTCAGCGGACAGCACTCCTGGCGCCCGGCCACCCGCCCATCGGCTCGCCAGTCCGCCCCGAGCTCGCACCGAACGTCCCGCCCCCCAGGCAGCCCTCAGTCCCGACCAGCCCGGGGCGGCGGCCCCCCCCTCCGCCGTCACCAACGTCACAGACGACAGAAACATGGGCCGCGACCTCGGTCCAGGAAGCCCTGTACGCAGCTCACTGGCCGCTTCCGTGTTAGGTAGTCACAAGGCCGAGGTGGACGCCATTTGCCACGAGGGTCTGAAGGAACACGCGGCGCCTCCCGGCGGCAAGGCGCCTGGCATCGCGCTCTGGGCAGGAGGCAGGAAAGGCCGATGACCCTGCCGGTCCCGGCCGGGCCCAGGCTCGGGCGACGGTGCGATGGCTCCACGACCGAGGCCGTCTGGGGCCTGAGGAATAGCACACGCATCTTGTTCACATTTTCCAGATCCCACGGCTTCCCCTACGTGCCCTCTGAGCAGAGCAGAGGCCCCGGCAAAATCACAAAGGACGACCCAGGAAGACAGGTGACGGGCCAGAGCCACACGCACGCCGCTGTAATGACAGCCCAGCCCTGACAGAGCGAGCTGGGGACGCGCGGTACCCAGGCGCCCACATGTGCACGCGGAGGCGCGGGGGCGTCGTCATCACGCGGTCACAGCTACAAAGAGGGTGAGACTGGCCTCCCGTCCAGGTGGCCGAGCCAGTGCCCGGGGAGCAGACTCCGCCTCACAGCCCAGAGGCAAGTGCTCTTCCCAGAGCCTGGGGCCCCAGGGCCCCCCTCCCCGGCCACCTCCTCCCAGTGCCTACAGGTCAGGGGGCCAGCGCTCCGTCCCACTGGCGGCCAGAGGGGAAGGGGAGAGGCTCACACCTGTTGTCACACCAGCCTGGCCGACATCACCGGAAAGAAAGGGTGTGTTCTTTCTCAGGACAACTCACCCCCATTCACAGAGCAGGCGGGCGGCGGCCTGAGATTTATGCTACGGTCCATCTGTCTGTCTGTGCAGAGCTCAGGGTCCTCACACGGAGCGCTCAGGGGGAGCTGAAAGCAGAGAGTGAGGCGGGGGGCAGGGGTGTCAGTGTGAGACCGTGATTTCACAGCCCCGGTGAGTTTTAAATTCCTGGTTATCAAGGTGACCCTTGCCTTTGGTGTGAACATTTGCAGCGGGAAGACCCCCTCCTTTCCCCGGGCACAGAGCGCCGTGTCCACAGACTGCCTCGCGCAGCACGGGACCCATGATCAGGGGTTCCCCGGCTCCGGCGTGAGTGTGAGCGTGCGTGTGTGTGTGTGTGCACCACACCTCGCTGCCCCCAGGAGCGGAGGCTTCGCACCGCGGGCGGCACGGGGGGAAGACCGACGTTCGAGCCGCTCCGGACGCTCAGTCTCCCGCCGGTCGTGCTCCGTGTGTGCCCTAAATACAGCACAGGCCCCTTTCCAGCGACGCCCTCGGCCCGCGGTGCTCGGGCAGCGAGCGGATTAGCCGCCTTTGTGGGATCAGCAGCAGCCGAGACGAGCCCACCACCGAGTCCTCTGTGACAAGCTGGGCGACAGAAGCTGCCTCGTGCGGACGCCAGTCTCTTCCTCCCAGAGGGCAGCGCCGTCCCCTTCAGGAGGCTGGGACGTGGCTTGGCCGCTGCTCTCCTCCCCGGCCCGGCCTTGGGCACCGTCCCGGTTCCACAGCAGGAGTGTTGTTTTAGCAGCAGATGCGGCGGCTCCTTTCACCCGCCCCGAGGTGGCCCGGCGTCAGCTGCAGAGCCGCCCGCGGGCCGGGACCCCTCGCTCCCCTCCGGCCGCCAGGCTGCTCCCGAAGCCGCGTGCCTCGGGCGCTACAAACGAGTTTTCAGGTTCCGGATGTCTTCATGGCTCATAGGGGTTGGGGTGGGGGTGTCCACCCAACCATGGAAGCGAATTACTCTGATGGGCTTTCTAGAATTGTAACCAAATTGAAGAATGCCAGGGGAGGGGCCCTGTTGGCTTGGGAATCAAACCCTTTCCAAGCTCCTTCAGCCACAGACACATTCTTTCTTAAACAGACTCTGCCACCTGCCTTTAGGAAAAAAAAAAAAAAGACCTCTTTCTGGAGTTTTCCACCAGCTTTGATTCTACGTCATTACCATGCGCAGTACCGCTGGCGATCTTCAGGTTTTCCTTGCTTATCTGTCTCAGATGGGGAGGGACATGGGGACCCACCTTGACTGGAATCCGTCAGCCAGGAGGCCCCTGGGGGCAGGACGCTCTCAGGACGCCCCTGGCTGCCCTGCCCTGCAGGCGAGGCCGGGACCAGAGGACCCGGAGGGGAGGGGAGGGGGTGGCCCTCCTGGGCAGAAGCCAGAGCAGCCCCACCCCACACTGCGATTTGCTAAAGGCCAATCAGCACAAACATCAAGGAGAGATTAGCTGTGTGACGGGAAAGCTGCGGACAGAAAGTCGGATTTAGGAGGAGGCTCTGAGAACGGTGAGTCATGTGAGATGCCTGCTGTCCCACGTCAGGAGGACCCGAGGGGACCAGAGCTCACACCCCCCGAAGCGGAGGGACAGCCAGCACCGCTGATGGGTTCTGCTCTGGAAGGACGGATGGAAAAGACGGGAGGGGAGCACCCAACCGGACAAGGTGACCCTGGTTCCCCAAAGCTCGAGGAAAGTCCCTTGAGAGAGTGAAGTAGTGAATAATGCTGAGGGTGTGTCTCAGCAAGCAGTTGCTTTCCTTTGTAAAACACTAGCCTGTAACAAAAATGACTCCTTGTTAACCCTAATCCTACACCCCACCTGGTGCCGGCCACACTCGGGTCTGGGAGTGAGACCCTCACCTTCCGCGGGCCACAGTGAAACAGAATGCTTGCTGCTTCTGTAACTCAAGTTCTTATAGAACAAGATTTGTCCCCCAGAGCTGCCAGGTGACAGCAAACGAGACTTAACACACCAATGACTTTATAGTTCATCCCTCAAGTCAGCAGAAGATTTGAAAGTAAAACTCAGGACTCTTGATGGACATTTTTCTTGAATTCGTCTAATCCACACAGACCCACAGCATGGACACTGACACAGAGGATGAAGTCTCCAGCACTGTTGTTTTTCAAGGTTAATGGTGACACACTGTCACCCCAGTGCCACCCCAGTGGCTCACCGTGCACCTGGCTGGGACATCTGGACATTGAATGCATCAAACGTATAAGCATGGTACATATGCCGGTCACAACATGGCTGCAGCGTGCCTGCCCACTCATCCAGTCTCCCACCCGCATGGTCTCTTTGTGGGGGCCCAGGAGACTCTGCACAGTTGGCCGTGCTTTTCTTCCACCTCATTCTCGGAGACACTTGCACTCGTGTCTCCAGACCTGGTTCAAGGGTAACCACCTGTATCCAGGCCTCCCACATCCCCTCCCCTCCCCACCCTCACCCACACCCCAACCCTTCCCTCCCCTTCAGAGCCCCCCTACCCCTCTCCTCACCTCACCCCCATGGAGGCGCGGGGCTTCATTCTATTTATTCCGGGCCTCTGTTCCCCGCGGGTCACCGTCCTTCCGGCCAGGCCCCTGCTGTAAACATGGCCGTGCGTGTGGCCACTGCACCCGCCCCGCCCGGAGCACAGCAGGACGGGGCCCAGGTCGGCGCTGGCTGCTCCCCGAGGTAGCCCTCGTCGCCCCGCCAGACGGCATCGGGTGCGGGAAGCCGGTTTATTTCTGTCCGTCCTGCTGGGGCAGGTGGGGAGACTCCGGGGTTAAGTGACCTTGAAGTCAGGCTCTCCCGATTCTGCATGTTTGAGTGGAGCCCGCGCGCCCCGCCACCCGCTGTCCCCGGGAGCCCGCACAGAGGCCGTGGCGCCAGGCGGCTCCCGGCACCGCCAGCTTGCACCCCAGGCCTCCTGCCAGAGAGCAGTCGCGGGAGACGCCCCGGCCGGCCGGCGCGAGGCCAGGCCTGCAGGCGAGGCTTCCACAACCCAAGTCCTCGGGGCGCCGGCGGCTCCGTCAGCTCGGCCGTGGTCTCGTGGTTCTGAGTTCGAGCCCCGCGGCAGCCTCTCCACTGACCGTGCGGAGCCCGCTTTGGATTCTGTCTCTCTTTCTCTCTGTCCCTGCCCCTCTGTGTGCTCTCTCTGTGTCTCAAAAATAAAGAAGTATTAAGAAAATTTTTAAAAATGTAAAAACATAAGAATAAACCAATCCCCCAAGGTCCGTATTTCCGGTGGCTGGTTTTACCAACACCAGATTCGGGGCCTTGTTTTTCTGAGAATTGAGTTCCAAGGATATAATTTGCTTTGTAATCACCTTTTATTTTGCAAATGATGTTTATCTCCACAGGGAATGAGCGCAGATCACAAACCGAGAACACCCTCTCAGGGGAGCCTTCCTTCAAGACCGTGAGGAGCCATCTTGGTGCCCTGGGGGCTCCCTTGCGAGGCCTCCGGAGCTGCGTGACCAGCGGCAAAGCAAACGTCTTGATTCCTCTTATTCTTGATGGAATGTTCAATGCATTTCATTAAGTCAAATAAAAGCATGACGTGACAGCAGGTGACTGGGTCACACGCACATGCCTGAACCTCCATCCAGGGCCCTCCCATCCCCCCCGGGGGCCTCTCACCTGGTGCGCTGGGGACAGAGGATGGGGACAGAGGCTGGGGACAGAGAACGGGCGGGAGGCCCTGCACCCACCTGCCCCCATGGCTGACTCTAAGGCGGCTTCGGGCGGCTGCCCCTCCTTCCTCTCAGCCTGGCCTCTCGGTCTTCCCGGTGGGAAGGGTCACCGTGGGCTCATCAGGGTCAAGGAGGAAGTCCCCAGGGTCAGGACACCAGAGGCTCAGGGTCTCTGCCTGTCGTCGGGAGCAGGGAGGAGGGAAGCGGCTCCCCAGCTGGCCGGGTGGGCTTTTCGAGGTGGGCTCTGTCGGGTGCTGTGGCCCGTGGGCTCTTCCCCGGCCTGCGCTGCTCTGCGCAGGGGGGAGTTCAGCCCTCAGTCCACCCACCCTCGCTGGGCTCCAGGCTCTTCTCATGGAGAACCTAGGAGCCCCGTCGTGGTTTCTGGGATCCCTTCGGGGACAATTGTCTACAAATTTAAAATTCTGTTGGGGAAGATGCAACTGAGGGCACCAGAGGCAGGGACAGTCGAGGCCCGGAGCCCAGGGAGCAGGTCAGGGCCGCAGTGTTTGCTGGCCCCGCGCGGACCTGGGGACTGGCTTCCAGCTGCACGAGGTGACTTCAGGAGGGACACTCGAGGGGGCGGGTTGTCCGTTTATCCGCCTGCCAGGCCTCTGCAGCCCCGGGAGCCAGGGGGCTGCTTCTGGCGCAGCACGTGTCCCCGTCAGAGCGGCTCGCTGCGAGGCCCAGACAACCTCGTCAGGGACGCAGTCAGCGCCAGGCCGGAGGGCCGCCCGTGGGAGAAGACAGCCCCCGTGGCGACCACAGGGTCCCCCACGGACAGCCCCCCAGGACACTGGCCCCACAAGGCCCCAGCAAACGCACTAGAAATCTTGCAGCTTGCCGTCCCTTGTGGCTGGGAACACGTTGTCCTGTCCTGCTTCCTGCCTGGGACCCGCTTCAGCCCCAGGGTGAGGGTCACGGCTTTGACGGACGTCTGAGCTGTGACTCGGGGCACCCAGCTCCCCTCTCTCTGTGCCTGGGGCGGGGGCGGGGGAGCAGGATAGATGTGTGTTAGGATCAGCACGTGGCCCATTCCGAGGGCTCAGGACGCATCAGGTCTGGCCCAGGTGGGGCCACACGAGGCTTCCTGTGGTGGCTGGAGCCCAGAGAGAGACGGTGGCCGGGTCATTCGTGTGAAACAAAGCCTCGCACTGTTGCGTTTCATGGTTCAGACCCCAAATCAAGGTCCTGGTCACTACTCACTGCATCCTGGCTTGTCCTGCACGTCTGGCCCACGAAACAGGGCAGGAGAGAGGCCGCGCCCCCGCCTCACTCCTCACCTGCAGAGAAGAACGTAGCCCCTGCCCGTCTGTCTGCACCCGAGCATCCAGCCCGGAGACGTCACTCTAGAAATAGCTGCCATTTGTCACTATTTTCCACCGGCCCCTACACCGGGCTAATTATTCTGTGATCATTACAGATCCCCCGTGTGATAATGGAGAGAGTGGGGTGGAAAACACAGGCTGCTCCCAGCCATGCAGCACTAGCTACAGGGGGCGGGGCCAGAGGCAGAGACAACAGCGCCCCGCGCCCCCACCGCGCCCCCCCCCGGGCTGTGCCCTCCTCCCCCCCGCCCCCACCGGGCCCCCCTCCTGGGCTGTGCCCGCCTCCCCCCCGCCCCCACCGGGCCCCCCTCCTGGGCTGTGCCCGCCCTCCCCCCGCCCCCACCGGGCCCCCCTCCTGGGCTGTGCCC
>NW_024082676.1:107788-119450 GCF_003009895.1 Hyaena hyaena
CCTGGGCTGTGCCCGCCTCCCCTCCGCCCCCACCGGACCCCCTCCTGGGCTGTACCTGACATCGGAAGAGCTCGTCACTCCCAGCATCCGAATTGTAGAATAGGAGGGAATGGATGGTGTTCATAACATTCAACAACAACCAAAATGCAGGAGAGTTTTCAGGCTGCTGGAAGAGGCCGTGTGGACGGCAGAAGGGAAACAGCCGTTGGAGAGGGGCCCCGCCGCCGAGAGAGGCGCGCCGTGTGTTCAGACTGGTCATTTGCACGTATCAAAGTCTGATACTTCATCTTCCAGACACCGAATTTCCCTTTCATGGTCCATGAGTTCAAGCCCCGCACTGGGCTCTGTGCCTACAGCTCAGAGCCGGGAGCCTGCTTCAGATTCCGTGCCTCCCCGCCTCTGTCAAAAATAAATAAACATTAAACAATAAAAAAAAAAAAAACTTTCAGTCTCAACATTACGGATACTGAATTTCCTTCTGAACAAATTAGCATACAAACTTGTATCTTGGTATATATACAAATACATTTATGCACACGTATACATGTGTAACACATAATGCTGTTTGGCAACTTTTGCACTTAAATAATTCTGGGCATCTATACACATCCGTACAAATACCGCATTCCTGTTATTTTGATGGCATACCCACCATTTTACTTATCCAATTGTATTCAATTAAGAACTTTTGGATTTCTTAATATTTTGTTGTTATTTCAAACAGGTTCTGGGATAAACATCTTCGTGCAGAGGCTAAGTTTCTGGCCGACGAGCAAAAGCATTTATAATTTCCACAGATACTGCCAGTTGGCCTCCAGAGAGCAAGGCCAATTTCCAGGCCACCAGGGTCGATGAGAGGACCCCCGGCCGGGCCACGCCTCTCGGTCCCTGGTCCTCGCCTGGCGAGAAAGCCAACGCCCTGCCTGAGCCAACAGCCTGGATCGAGTGGGCGTCACACGTTTTCTGACCTTTACTGGCCATTGGTATCTTTCTTCGGGACCTACCTGTTGGTATCTTTTGTATATTTTGCAGTGTTTCGTCCTCATTGATAAGCATCTGTGCTAGAATCACGAGCCTTTCATTTGTCCCATGAGCGAGAAATGTCCCCTCCTCATGTGATTCTTGGATTTGACCTTGTCCACGTGCTTCTTTCCATCCAGATGGTTGACCTTTCACACAGTGCATGCTGTCCGTCATTTTCCTTTGTGTCTTTGGGGTTTGGGTCCTGCCCCCTCTATCCCAACGTTATTAATATGTTTTCCTTTTCCTTCTAGTATTTTCTGGTTTCCATGTTAAAAGGTCCCCTGTGACTGGACTTAATGTCTGGGGCTAGAAACGGACGACATCGTCAAACCCATTGCATGTGCTCCCGGAAGCTCCCGGACTGTCACAGAAGACGCAGAGCTTTAAAAAAAAAAGCAAAGTAACAGGGGCGCCTGGGTGTCTCAGTCGGTTGAGCATCCAACTTGAGCTCAGGTCATGATCTCAGTTTGTAGGTTCAAGCCCTGCGTCAGACTCTGTGCTGACCGTTAGCTCAAAGCCTGGAGCCTGTTTCGGATTCTGTCTCCCTCTCTCTGCCCCTCCCTGCTCACACTTTGTCTCCTTCTCCCTAGAAAATAAATAAACATTAAAAAACAAATTTAAAAAGCCAAAGCTGGGGCACCTGGATGGCTCAGTCAGTTAAGCATCCAACTTCGGCTCAGGTCATGATCTCACGGTTCGTGGGTTCGAGCCCCGCGTCGGGCTCTGTGCTGACAGCTCAGAGCCTGGAGCTACTTCAGATTCTGTGTCTCCCTCTCTCTCTGACCCTCCCCTGCTCACACTGCCTCTCACTCTCTCTCAGAAATAAATAAAAACATTTTTAAAATTTTTAAATAAAAAGCCAAAGCCACAGATTTCATATCATAGATTTTCCCTTAGAACTACCTCTGAAAACCCAGTGAATAATTCTACCTCCCGCTGAAGGAAAACCCCACCATCAGTCGCTTCCAGGACGATCACTCACACCCCAGGACTCGCCCTCATAGAGGGGGCCCAGCTGGACTCGCCCGCACCCCACAAACCCCTCAGGAGCCCCCTCCCCCCACCCTGCGTGAACAACAGGCTCAGGCTGCCACCTGCTGGGCATACAGGCAAAACCCAAATAAAGCAAAAGCCAGCTTTGCCTAGAGAACCGCCTACTATAGACACAAACAACAGGCACCTTCTGTTTTCAGAAACCGACCGGTGCCAGGCGCCATGGTACCAGCTCTGCCGATGGCCGAGAGAGGGGCCCGATGGCGGTCCTGGCTCAGAGCTCAGAGACTTTCTGCAGCCCTGTAATCTGGCGGAACACGTGTCAAAGGACCCGGGGACCCAGTGCAAACGAAAATACTGGTGAGAAAGTGGCCGTCGGGTAAGCCTCGGCCCCCGTGGAGACACCATCCTAGACATGGGAATTTACAACCTTCCCGGCAAACTCTCCCCCTGCACCTGAGGCGGAGTCCACGGGGCGTGGCACCATTCACTGAGCACTCTGCCAACCAGAGGACGCGTGCCATCTCGTCCACTCCTCTACGGACACCGAGGAGGGGGCGGTCCTCGGGTTTTCATGGCACAGACGAGGACCAGACACAAAGGGCCCAAGGTCTACCCAGGGTCACGCAAGCCTGGAAGTGGCTGAGGCGCCTGGGACTCAGTCGGTTAAAACATCCAATTTCAGCTCAGGTCGTGATCTCCCAGTTCATGGGTTCGAGCCCCGCGTCAGACTCTACCGACAGCTCGGAGCCTGGAGCTACTTCAGATTCTGTGTGTCTCTCTCTCTGCCCCTCCCCTGCTCTCACGCTCACGCTCTCTCTCTCTCTCTCTCTCCCTCTCTCAAAAATAAACAGACATTTAAAAAATAAATTTTGGAAGTGGCCGAAATGGGCGTTCCGCGTGTGTGAAATGTAATCCTGGGACAGTGTGCACTTCGAACGGGTGTGTGCGTCACAGAATAACGGATGTTCCCAAGCTGGCCCAGCTAGCCCGCTCTGGAAGCACTGTCCAAAGGGAAAACTGCAGAATGCACCCCCAGCCAGGCACACAGGACGTTGGCGCTTCTGCCGTCCAGCCTGAAGGGCACGCGGTTCTCCACCAGGGAAGATATTGGACTCGTGCCCGTCCGCCCCGGCCGGTCGGCTCCGACGGGCAGCTCTGCCGCCCCACGTTCCCGGAGGGACACCGCCCGTGAGCCACCAGAGCCCTCCCTCTGCTCTCCGATCGCCAGGGGGGCGATTAGTGAAGCCACCCCCAGGGGCTCCTCAAGAGATGCCAAGGTTCTCGGTGGGCGTCAGATTCTGTGTCCACGCTCCCGGAGGGACGGATCAGGTGACCTCCCTTGATACTCTCACTCAATCTTCAAAGCCGTCACCATACTGACTGTTCCCGGGACCTCTGCTTGGCTGCTCTATTGAACCCAAGCAAGCTGAGTGACTGAGGGTTTCGGACAGTCCATGGGGACGGAAGGCACTGGCTGCGGCTCGTGGGAGGCCCCGCCCTGGGCCCTAACTCTCTTTCTCATCTCCAAACAGAAACTTCCAGTCATGTTTGAAATTTAAATTAGACAGGAGTCTGCATTTACTTAGACAGGAGTTTGCATTTTCCCAAAAAATATTTGAGAGCCCCCTGGTGGCCATGGTGGGGACAAGAAAGGTACAGGATCCAGTCGCTGAGTCCCCACCGTCATTCCTGGGCCACTCGAAACCACGCGGCCAGGCCCCAGCGGGCGCCCAGGCCCCTCCCTGCAGCCGCCGAAAAGTCCCCGCCGTGTCCCAGGGCACAGGGGCGCTCTGTGCCCAGCGGCAGTGCCCAGCGGCCTTGTCCTGGGCCGCCTGGCCACCCCAGGGGGTCCTCCCTCAGGTGACGCTTACCAGTGCCAGCCGCATGCCGGGCACCGGGCACACCGTGGACCTGCCCCAGCGAGGAAAGGGAAAATAAGCACCAGATGTAACAGGTAGGTCGATAAGAGCTTCCCAGAAAAGTGACAAAGAGTAAGAAGTAAGTGACTTTCCTGCCTTTTGTGAATAATCTATACTTTGGTGCAAAACCCTAGTTGGGAGTGTCTGACCCTAAATGATGATTCGTTTTTGAAAATCAACTCCAACAAATGATGTTGAAGGAACGACAGGCATAGAGAAAAGGACCTCGATTTTAAAAAGTCACTGTGTCAGTGGGTGGCCCTGGGTGACACAGAGCCTGTGCTGGAGGGTCCCGTGCGGCCCCACGGGGGACCAGAGGGGAGCAGCACAAGCCAGGAAGGCCCGGGGGGGACGCCCAGCCCCTCCGGAAGCGCCCTCGTCCAGGGTCCGCAGAGCTGAGCCCGTGAGGGGCACAGAGGAATAACCCCCCGTGATGCCAAAGAGGGAGCAAACAGAAGAATCCGGAACGTGGGACCTTCCCCAGGACGCCCGATGGGCCTTTCCACACACGCCCGCCACGGAAGGGGGGTGGGTAACAGCTCTACAGGAGAAGAGGCAGGGAGTTAACAGCAATGGGACCCGAGGGCCGTGACTGTCCTTCAGCCGAAGACCCGCCGACACACCCGTGGGAGCCAGTCGGTCTCTGCCTGCTGCGGACACGGGGGGCTCGGCCCCGAAGTGGGGTCCCCTCGGCCAGAGGCTGGCAGGAACAAGCAGCCATGGGGATGGGGGGCTGGGGGGAAGGTCTAGGGAAGCAGAGCTTCCCCCTGGGGACCCCGGGGACCCTGGGGACCCAGTGCTGCAGGGGCCCCTCAGGGGCTCTGATGAAGGTAAGGCTGCCCCAGGCCAGGGGCCTGACAGCGGCAAGGGCTGGGGAGCGGCCCCCGGTCAGGGGTGCCGGGCAGCAGCCTCCCCCCCCTCGCTCCTCCCTCCCCTCCTCCAAGAAGAGGCTGGACCAGGCAACCCCTTTCCAGGACAGCGCCTGCGTACAAAGTGAAGCAGTCATTTGGGGGGAGGACGGAGCGCCAGACGGGGCATGTCAGCACCGCCAGGTCTGTGGCCCACCCAGCGGCCGTGGGCAGGCTGTCCATGGCCACGTGCGGCGGCAAGCGGAACGTGCCACACGTGAAAGAAGAGCCTGGAGATGGTGGCGTCTTCTGGGAGGGACCGAGAGGGATGATCGTGGAGCCCATGCCATTTCCAGAACATTCTACCCCACGAAGGCAGCTCCCGGGCAGGGGGGCGGGGTTCCCCGGAGCGCGAGGCGCCTGGACACGGCCCTCCTGATCAGGCCCAGGAGGCACCGTGACACCCATGACCAGGTCACCGGGGTGAAGGGCCCTGACATCGACACGCTCCCCGCATGCCTCTCGCTTAAACGAAATGCACTAGCCCTTGCTGCCCCCCCACCCCCCGGCGTCACTAGAAAACAGAACCTTCATTCTTTCCAAATGGGCTTGAAAACGAGGATCCGTGAAAACTTCTGGGCCGGGTGTTACCATCAGGAAAGGGCATGGAGCACCTCATGTGCCCCCAGGGCCTTCCAGAACAGTCCGCCCAAGACCCCTCCTCCTTCTGCCCTTTGTGGTCACCCAGCGCCCAGCAGCACCTTCCCAAGAAGCAGGCGCTTTAGCCGGACAGTCACCGGGGCCAGACCCCCTGTGACCAGGAAAGGGGGATGGGTCCCCAGGGAGACCAGGTCTGTACGGGGCGCTCGCCCCGAGTGACCGCTGGACTTCCAAGGCCCATTTGGTGGCCAGGGAAGGTGCTCAAGCCCTAGGAACGGCTGTGCAAGAGGTAAGGACTTCCTCACTTAACTGTCACTGTCCGGGGACTGCAGACGACCCTCTCGGGGGGCGAGGGGTTTGTCCTTGCAAATCAGAGGCGCGGAATCGTGGTAGCCTTGCCAGGAGCCACTAGCTCGTGACAAGAAACACAAAATCACGAAGGAGGAGAGAACTTTTTTTTTCTAATTTTTTAAAGTTTATTTATTTTGAGAGAGAGAGAGAGCAGAGAGGAGCAGAAAGAGGGGGAGAGAGATTCCCGTGTCAGCACAGAGCCTGATGCGGGGCTCGAACCTACGAACTATGAGGTTATGACCTGAGCTGAAATCAAGAGTCAGACACTTAACCGACTGAGCCCCCGGCGCCCTGAGAGAAACGGCTCAGGCTCAGGATTCCTCCCGGTGGTGGCGGTGGGGGGGGGCGGTAACAGGTGCGCCTTCTGTGAAGAGCAAAGTAGTAACACCCCTCAAGGGGCCTACGTGCCCTCACCACCTCACAAGGGCCCAGAGTTTGTGTTCTGAGACCGATGTGTAGGGGGAAGGGAGAGGGGGAGGGGGAGGGAGGGAGGAAGGATGGAGGGAGGAAGTGGGGGAGGGGGGAGGGGGAGAGGTGAGGACGGGGAGGAGGGACGGAGCGAGGAGCTATTTCAGGATTTCTTCCTTCCCCGCCCCCTTCCCGTCAGCTGTGTGTCTGCGTGTTTCCATCAGTGTCTCTCCGGTAGCTTCTCCTCAGTTATGCTCGGGAACACTCTGGAAGCGACGACTCCGGGGAGCACAGAGGAGCCGCAGGAGGGCAATACTGGGTGGACAGAGGACGAGGGGACACAGCTGATGTCGCACAGGCAACCACGTCCTCACCGCACCAGGCGTGTGGGGCCCGTGGCCACTCTGTCCCCAGGCAGCTGCAGACCCCGGCACACGGCGCCAGCTGCCTCGGGGGCCCGAGCCCCGGGCTCCGGTCTGGAGACAAGCTCCACCTTGCACGCAGCACCCCACTCCTGGGGGTCACGTCCGGGCCTGCGAGGCCAGCGCTGGGGAGCTCAGACCCGAGTGGACTTGGCCGGCCCCGTGCTGGAAGGAGAGACTCTGAGGAAGACACGGAACAAGTTTGCACTCGTGCAGGGAAAGGGTCAGCGTCCCAGGTCTCAGGGATCTGGGACCATCTGGTTTCCTCTCCGTGTCTTTATTGAGCACCGAGTGTATGCCAGGCAGGGTGTTCAGGTGATGGAGTTACAACGGTGGACAGAACGCACTGGTCCCTGTCACTGCAGTAGCCTGGAGGAAGAGACGCGGTGAACTAACAGTAACTCCACGTAGAAAGTTCCAGAAGGAGACAGGATGCAGTGGTCCAGGATGCCGAGAGGACCCACCTTCGACATGATGCTGGGCAGCCGTGAGGGAAACCTCAGAGAACTCCGTGCAGGGCTGAATGGGGACAGAGGCCGGGGACCGGGCAGCGTGGGGGCACCGATGGGGGCCGGGCCCAGAGCCACGTGTGCCGCCTCCAGGAGCTCCTGCCTCCCGACCCGGCCGGGGCCCGGCCTCAGCCTCCTGCCCCTGTGAGGAGACGCGGAGCAGTGCTCCGCACCGGGGGCCCCAGGCTCTCCTTCCGTCTCGGCCCAGAGCCAAGGGGGTCTAGTGCTCACTCGCTTAAGTCCCTTCCCATTTCAATGCCTTCGTCTGCGGAACAAAGGTCTTTGGTGAGGGGGGCCCAGCATCTGCTGTGAGCTGGGCGGAGGGCGAGATTCTAGTAAATGCAGACAGATAAGACCTAGCTACTGACACCAGGGGACTTAGCCCAGCAAACCACAGGCAATTAAAAAGCAATTAAAGCAATTTGAAGATGGGTGTAGGCCCAGAGCGAGGGTGCCCTAATCACCCTGGCATGAGGAAGGATGGCAGGAAGGCTCACGGAAGACACGTTGTTTGAACCAGGCTTTGAAGGCTGTGTAGGAGTTCGTTGCTGACAGAAGTGGCAGCGGAAGAAACGACATCAACAAACCAAGGTGTGAAACAGCCTGGCACACGTGGGCTCTAGGCCCTGCCTGAGGGCTCCGCCCCACCCTGCCTGCCTCCCGAAGGCCCCGCCTCCGAACCCGCACATGGGGGTTAGGTTTCAGTGTCCGGACTGTGCGGACACAAACCTTTGGACCACAGCAGTCGGGGTGAAAGGTGTACGGAGATGCAGCGGAGACAACTTATAAAGGCAGACAGGTGAGATGCCGGGGCCTGAGCCTCATCCTCAAAGCCAGTTCCTAAGAGCCCGTTAGCCGTCAGAGTCCGTGGGTAGTCGTTGTGCAAAAAGGGGTTGGGACTGATGTTTCCACGGAATGCATTTTGCATACTGGTGGTGCATAAAATGTGTATGTGGGGCACACAATTCAGGGGCCGGTACCTCGGGTGCTCAGTGCAGCTCTGTTACCAGCCCATTACGGTGGCTCACCCCCGGGGCCCTCAGAGCCTGGAGCCTGCCTCCCTGCTGACAAGACCCGATTTCCCTCCCTCAGGACCAGGACCGAGACTGGAAGGGCTTCCTCCCCCCCCCCCCGCGCAGACCACCGGCCCCACAGTGGCCAGGTGGGTGAGCGACGGCAGGCAGCGCGGCCGGAGCCCCGTGGGGGGCTCTCTGCCCCGAGGGGGGCCCGCCACTGGAAGGTGCCCAGCAGGGGAGTGGGTGAGCTCAACACTGCGGGAAGAGACAGGGCAGCTGCGGGCTTCCGAGCAGGCCCCTCCCCCTCCCTCCGGCACCCTTCGTGCCGCGCTTACCCCGGGTGCATGATCGGGATCTGTGAAGGCTTTGGAGTCAAACCACGGTGAGCGTGCTGACCGCTTCGAAGCTGCCTTCCCGGGCCTGGCTGCAGTCACGGCCGTGAGCGCCCTCGGAGGGCAGGACAAGGGCCCGGGGCCCCGGGGAGGGGAGGCTGGGGCCAGACGCCGGAGAAACCATGCACGTGCCAGCGTCCGCTCGCCTTCGGAAGGTGAGGGGGACGCGTTCCCCTGCAGTTCAGGTTCACCGCCTCAAAGTCACTGGGGCACCCAGCCAAGATGGCGGCCCTCCCTGGCCACAGTCCCTGGGGGCAGAAGCTTAGTTACGTATTGAATAAATAGCACATTATGCCACAGAGAGTTTAGCAGACACTTCACTGCAGTCCACAAACTAACACTTACTGGCTGCATGTTAGGTGCCATGGACACACCACACCATTGTTTTCCCACAAAACCTTCATTGGGAGGGTACTACCATTATCCCCATTTTGTAGATGAAGAAACAGACGCAGATAAAGTTAGTACAACAGAGAGCGGTGAGGAAGGACGTACACTCTGGAGTCACCGTCAGGGTTTGAATCCACGCTCCAGCGCTCAGCAACATTTTGGCCTTAGACACGGTGGTTTATGTGTCAGTGATGATGGTGGTGATGGCGGTGACGGGGATGGGGATGGTTAACGGTGGGGACGGTGTCCATGATGGTGACGACGGTGATGGTGGTGACGATGATAATGATAATGGTAGCAACAGTGATGATGGTGACGGTGACAGTGACAGTAAATGGTGGGGACTGAGGTGGTGGTGATGTTGGTGTGAATGGGGACAGCAGGAAGGTAACGATGACAGTGCTGACGGTGGCGGCAAAGATGGCGGTGGAAGCTGGTGGTTCTGTCCTACTGGGTAAACTAACTGTCTACAGACGTGAGAACATTCCTGAGCTTCTCCAAAAAAGTGAAGTCCTAGGAGGAAGGGTCTGGACCAGGCAGCAGAGCTCCATCCGCTGGAATGTCCAGTCGCGGTGACAAGCTTGGTAAACAAAGCAAAGAGCTCCGTCAGAGGGCACGTGTCCGATTCCTGAACACTTGGCGTTGCTGGGGAGAAGCAGCCCGGACAGGCCGATGGAGCCCGCGCAGGGGACAGTAGAGCGGTCCCCTGGGCGCCCCTGACGGGCCACTCGAACGGGGAAGACAATTGTCTTGGCTTTGAACAGAGTAGATCAAGAGAGCACACCCTTGGGATCTTCCCGGGCGGGCTTCTGGTGGGTGCGGAAGCATCCTGGGCGACCCGCGAGGCTGGTGCGCCAGCCCCCGGGCCTGAGAAAGTCGCCAGCGACCCTGAGGCGCGTTCCCTACAATGGACGTGGAGACTTAATACACAATGGAGTTTAAAGGGGAAACTGATGTTACAGCAATGTTGGTGCGGAAATGAGGGGCAGATATGGGTGGCAGAATAGTGACTCGCTTTGCAGGGTCGGAGGGGAGTCAGGTGCCCCGGGATGCGCTCTGAGAGACCGGACACCTCGAAGGGACGCAGGGGTCTCGAGGCTGTGGGCTCAGCAGGCCCACCCGGTGTAGCTCCTTCCTCTTCAGAGAGATTTTCCTTCCTCTTGGTCCAGACATCCTGCGCCAGAGGACGTGGGCTACGGACGGCCACGAGAATGCTACTGCACGGCAGGAAATGGCCCACGTCTGCAAGCTCTCAGCCCGGGGACATCCACCCAAGAGAGAAGTTGAAACAAAAACCCGCAAGTAGCTCCATAGGCGGCCACCAGGTGGCGCCACAAACCGCCCCGCCAGGTTGGTCTGGGTAATTTGCAAAATTAAAATCTAGTTCTTTTGTGTAACCGGTTCTTTAGAACAGAGTTGCTTTCAACTTGATATAATTCAAGCTTGTATTAAAGTCCCATCATTCCAGAAGGAAGAACTGATTTTTTAAAAAAAAACATATTTATAACCCTAGATCCAAAAAACCCCACACTTTGCCTTGTTAATCTGATTTTTTGTCAAATGCAAGCTGTATTTTATTTCCGGCCATTCTCTCTGAGACTCTCAGTCTGTCTTCGTTTCAGTTGACAGCTGACCCTGTGCAACGTCAACAACAAAACGCATCGTGGTTCCGCGTCCGCCCTCGGACGGTCGAAGGCACCGTGTCCTGTGTTCCTCCCCGCAGTCTGCGGTTGTAAGCCCAGGGCTCGGTGGCCCCACACGCTCACTCATGCCGGTGACCCCTGCCCTCCGGAGGACCGTGTGGCTTCTGCTCGGGGCTCAGAATGACCCGCACCCTCCCTTCACCAGCCCCACGGGAAGCAGGACGGGACACCGGGAGCGCTCGCGGGGCGCGGGCAGGACCGGGGCGGAGGCCGGCGCTCACGGCCCGCGACGCTGTGAGACAGGAGACAGAGCGGGACGGGGTGTAACCCGCACAGGCCACGCCGGGGGGTGGCGGAGACAAGCTGTCCTGCGGTGTCACGTGTGTGAATCTCCAGGGCAGAGTGTTTCCCCGCGGCGTCAACGGCCCCAGTCCTGACTCACCCGCTGCCCGGGACCACCCCTCCCCCCCCACCTGCTCCGACAGCTGACCTTTGACACGTGCCGCAGGGCACCGACCGGGCTCCCACGGTGGCGAGGGCCTCGGTGTCCTGGTCTCAGTAACGCCCCGCGGGGAAGGCACGGCGCCCGGAAGGTGGCGGCTCCCCCACCTCCGGGCCGTGTGAGCCCAGGCTGCACTGCACAGGGCGGGCCCGGCAGCAGAGGTAGTGTGGGCGCTCCGACTGCTGGGAGTCCCGAGCCCCCCGGGCTGTGAGATGAGGGGGCTCCCCCACCCCCACCCCCACCCCCACCCGCTCTATCTACCGCTGGGTAACAAACAGCCGGGAAGGGAGTGTAAGGGCTGCAGGGGACCGCGCCGCCCCAGGTCCCGGGGCTGCCCTCCTCCGCCTCTGCTCAGGGCTGGCTGGGGGGCTGGGGGGCTGGGGGGCTGGCGGCCCAACGCAGCTCCTTCCTTGCCCACTGGGGCCCGGTGCCCCCCGCGCGGCCTCCTCGGCACAGAGCCTGGGCCCGGGGTGAGCGTCAGAAGCTGCACGATGGGGGGGTGAGGAGGGACAAAGAGGGACTCGGAAGGGACCATGGGGAGGGACAGGGAGGGACGGGGAGGGAGGGGGAGGGAGGGGGAGGG
>NW_024082676.1:121173-123438 GCF_003009895.1 Hyaena hyaena
CTGGCTTTTCCTCCCCCGTAGTTCCGGTTCTTCAGGCTCCTTCGGGGCTCCTGTAACCCGGTACTGATACCTTGTTACAATTACCCACGGTGTCCTTTACTTTCCTTGTACACTTTTTAATGTTTTTTAATTTTCATTTTGTTTTGAGAGAGAAGCGTGAGGGGCAGGGGGGGGGGGGAGACACAGGATCCGAAGCAGCTCCAGGCTCCGAGCCGTCAGCACAGAGCCCGACGCGGGGCCCGAACCCACGGACCGTGGGATCATGACCCGAGTGACCTGAGTGGAAGTCGGCGCTCAACCGGCCGAGCCCCCGGGCGCCCCGCTGCAGCTGCTGGGGCGCCCAGGGCGGCGGCGAGACTGCCCGCGAGGGGGACGGGGTGGGAGCAGAGGCGCACGTCCCGCGCTGCTCCTTGATTCCGGCGGGGGCTCCGGAGCGGGGGCGGGGGAGCTGGCACAGCCCGGACCTGTCTGCCGCCGTACAAGTGCTGCCTCTGTCTAGCGAGCCACTTGTGGGGCGTCACGCTGGCTCAGGACTCTGAGGAAGGGGTGACCCGAGGACTCGCCCGCGGGAATCACCGGCTCCGGGCCTGTCCGCAGCGCCGCGCCAAGCTCCGACCGCGCACTCCGCCCGCGGCTGGGCTTTGCCTGCGGGTTTTAAAGCGGGTGGACCGTGCGCTCTCGGCGGGCAGGACCACGGGCCTGAAGCACCGCCACGTGACACCTGCTGACGAGTGTGCTTGTCCCCACAAGGGTGCTGCGGTCACCTGATCGTAGCTCTTGCCCCGTCTTGTTGAACGTGGGCTGTGACCCTGGGCACCCAGGGCAGGCGTGGGGTGGGGGATCAGGGCAGCAAGCGCCCCAGCTCCGTGAGCCCGTCTACGCACACGCCGGGCTGCACCAGTGGGTGCTGGGCGCCCTGGCCCCGAGGCCGGTGAGGACAGGTGCCCAGGTAACCATCGCAGCCCCAGCACCGCGTTCTGGCGGGAACAGCGGACCCCGCCAGCACTGGCTAAGCGCCGTAGGGGTGGTGGCCCCTAAATTCCGGCCTGTGCCCCCCCAGCCGCACGCGGGACCCCGGGCTCTCGCCGTCCTGCTCACGGCACATGGTCCCGCCAAGAAGCCCCCCTCCGCAGGGAGCGCCCGGAGGCACCGCCGGTGGAGCGGTGGGTGACGCCGGTCCCCGGGACACGGCCGCTCGTGGGCACGGCTGCAGCACGGTGGCCCCCGAGGGCGTCGCTACCTGCGTTGCGTCCACGGGTACCCAGGGCTCCAGATCCTGCCCCTGGGACAGGCGAGCGTGACCCCAGCCGCCACCGCGGGGAGGCGTGCCCACACCGCGCCCGCCGGAGGGAGGCCACGTGCCGGCTTCGCGGCCCGGGCCAGGCCTGCCCCACGTGGGGCACCTGGGGACGGCCACTGCTCTTGTGGGTCCCCCTCGCCGGCTTCCCTGGCTGGGGCTGACGTGGGGCCCCCGGAAGAGGCTGGGGGTGAGGGAGGCACTGTTGACACTGAAATCAGCTCTTTGCACAAGTATTCGCGGGGCAGCTGCCACGTGGGTGAGTCAGGCTGGGGCAGGACGCACAGGCGTGTGCACGGGGGCCGCGGCGCCCGGCGCTGCTCTCGCGTGCCTGCTGAGCGGCTGGGCCCTGGGGACCTGCGGGAGAAGTGTGGGTCACGCGTGCATCGGGCTCTTCGCGGATGGTGCACAGCCTGCCTGGGATTCCCTCCGCCTCTCTCCCCGCCCCGGCCCTGCTCGCGCCCCCTCCGCCTCTCTCCCCGCCCCGGCCCTGCTCGCACACTCTCTCTCTCTCAAAATAAAATAAACATTTTAAAAAATTGAAAATAGAGAGAGGGCAAGATGGCGGAGAAGTAAGGAGCTCCGTACTTGCACTCGCGCCCATACATCACACAGAAAAGATCTGAAGACATTGGAAACCTTACAAAACCTGAGAGATTGGGAGAAAAAGGACGAAGAATCCACTGAGAGAGCCTTCTAACGCTCGGGCTCAGAGCACCCTGCGGGCAAGCCCCGCCCCTGCGCGCCAGCCCGACCCAGAGAAGGAAGCGGGGATTCAGACTCCGCCCCCAGAGCCCGGCAGGGGGCCTGGAATCGCCCGAGGGGGCTGCCTGGGACCTGTGTCTAAGGCAACTTCAGCGGGGCGCGCGGACGGGGATTTGGAGACGGGGACTGGCCTGGGTTGAAGAGCGCAACCAACTTCGGCTGCGCCCCCGGTACGGGGAGTTTACACGCCCAAAAAAGCGAGG
>NW_024082677.1:0-4909 GCF_003009895.1 Hyaena hyaena
CATGGAGGAGGGCACTTTGGGGATGAGCACTGAGTGTTCTGTGGAAACTAATTTGACAATAAACTATTTGTTAAAAAATAAAAAAAATAAAATAAATAATAAAATAAAAAATTAAAATAAACAAACTCTATCTATTTCTCTACATGGATCTATATGTATTTGTTTTTTCCAGATTCCATAAATATATATGTGATGCTTCTCTGTATTTCACTATTCTAAGTGTTGGGCTGCAGAAGCAAGTAAGAAATTTACATTTTGCATTTCCCCATCATACATTTTCAAGTGTTTATCTATTTATTTTGATATATGTAGAGAGAGTGCATGCGCAGGGGAGGGGCAGAGAGGGACCCCCAAGCAGGCTCCACGCTGCCAGCGCAGAGCCCAGCGCGGGCTCCCACCCCCTCTAAACCTGTTCGCCCCCCACAGCCGCCTTCCAGGGCCAGCAGTGCAGTGGAGGCTACATGCATGTTCAAGGCCTGCACATTCAGTAAATAGTAAATAAGATCACTAAACGTGGACAAAAACCACACCTCGGTAAGATGGCCATGGGCACACGTGTCTCCAAAGGGAGCATAGTGTGCCGCACACACCCCGGCTGTGTCCCCAACGGCATCTCCAGATGAGGGCCGAGGTGGCAGACGCTCGTCTGTCAGGCTGCAGGCGGGATTCCAGGTCCGCCGTGTCCCGCGCCCCCCGTCCTGCAGCCAGCGGACGCGTCGGTGCGCGGACCTCTCCAGAAGCGGCAAGCCCCAGCCCCCGCTGTGCCTCCGTCACGACCACACACTTGCTCCGGGGGACGTAGTCTGGCGGCGCCATTGCCCGGTCAGATGGAAGTCCATGCCAACGCGAGGTCGGCCGCATCCTTAAAGGGGCGTCTGCGTGCAGACCACCTGCCTGCCGCGTCGCGGAAGCCCTTCCACGGCAGAGGAGAATCTCCAGCAAAACCACGAAGACAAACACAAACCTGGTCCTGAGATACAGTTAGAATCTGCACTACCCTGTTATCGTGCACACGTTACCGTTCAAGTTCACGGCTAAGCCCGTGCTTCTTCCACAGAGACACTGGATAGCTTGCTCAGAATACCCTGGACGAGGGTTTCCGCCGGGCGCCTATGGTTCTGCACCAAAGAAACACACACCAAGGATTCCTGCATTGGAACGTGTACTGATCCGGCCGTCTCTACCTCTACGTTCACGAGGGGCAAAGCAGTCGCTACTGCAATGCAATAAGTACGGAATTCTCCATACAAGTATAAGAATACATGATAATTCTCCACCTCTGCTCCCCAGCGTTCAGATACTTTGAGGTAAACACATCTGGCTCCAACGCTGGCTCTCCACTAACAGCTCTGCGGCGCGAAGCCTACAGAACTTTTCTGTTTTCACAAAGTGCTCCTGGGATGTCACGGGCAGAAGCCAGGGGGCTCCCGGACGTGGTCCAGGGCGTGGACAGCCGCCACGCGGAGAATTCGCCGCCCGTGTCAGTGCACGGTCACGGTCAGCCTGCCGCCGCCGGGAGAGGAGGGCCGTGCGCGGGGCAGGGGCGCGTCTGCGCTGCTCACCTGCAGGCCCGGCACCCGGCCGATGTGCACAGGATGGCCGGGGCTCCCGCACTGGGCCTCCTGCCCGGGCTTTCTCTCTGAAAACCTGTCTTCAGCAGGGAAAACGGACTGTTTTCAAGTGCAGAACTGTCCCCACTGCTCGGTGACTTAGCACCCGGTGCGCACTGCCGGGAGTGCGGTTGGCGCAGGGTGGTCCCTGGGCCCCAGCGGCGGCAGCAGCTGGGAACTCGCTGGGCCCCGAGGCCCCTTCCCCGAAGCACAGGGTCCGGAGGTGTGGGTGGGGCCAGCCGTGTGATGGTCCTTCCGGTGATCCTGACGCTCAGGGAAGTCTGAGAACCCCTCACCTGAGGCAAGGGCTGGACCCCGCTGTCTGTCTCCTCCCCGACGCCGCGTGGCTCCCCGCCACGTCCTGACGTCTGAGGTGCACAGCGCTCCTCTCCCCTGCACGTGCTGGGCACTCTGCCTGTGGCCATCCTGTCCTTTCGTCCTTACGGAATCCCAGCTTTCTTTACAGAGTCACCCCAAAAAACGACCGCTCTTTCTTCTAATTTCCTGTATTTTGCTTTGCTCTAAATGCTAAAGTGAAGGCACAAAGAAAAGCCACATAGAGCCACAATTACTTCTGCGAGCCCTCTACCCTGGCCGCGGCCACGCAGGCTCCCAGCGTGATTTAGGCAGATGCATGGTATTTAGATGTGGACACACAGATGTGACAGCCACAGGCACGCACGTGGTGCTCTCACGAGTCTGCCTCTCTGGGAAGGACGACACCGGAAAGGATGAGGCAAGGAAGGTGAAGACTTTAATAAATATCCAATTTAATCAGGCAGCTTTTCCTATTTAGCAGCTGTATTTACTCATGATCTATTCTGCACAAAAAATATTAAAAAGAACCACTCACCGGAAGTATTTAGAAACACACAGCAAACGAACCTTAGCAGATGGTTATTATGGTTTTTAATTGGAAGAAGGGACGGTGGAGGCTGCCGTGGGGGCCAGGTCCTGGGGCTCCCGGCAGCTGTGACCAGGCCATGCGGCGGGTCCCTTCCAAACCAGGGGTCACGGCACCTCGTCTGCAGGGTCAAGAGGCCGCACCGCAAGCCTACTCGCAGGTCACATGCCAAGTCTATGAAAGGACTTCTTCCCTGCTGTCACCTGCTTCCTTTTCAGGGCTAAGTGGCACTTTGAAGGCCACCCTGTGCTCTCTCACTAAGCTGTGTGATTCTCTGGGGCTCAGTTTCCTCAAACAGAAATGCAGAACGTCTTATGAGCTGGCGTGACAATTGCACGATCCACAGTAAAGCATTCGGAGTTTGGGGAATAAAGTCTAGAAAATACGAACAAATGTTTGCTTCCCTTCCCCTAACCTGTCAAGGATGCGTCAGCTGACGACTCCACCTGCGATTGCATTGTTCCCGCGCGGAGCTCTGACATCGCCTGTTAGCAATGATTTATTCACCTCAAATTTCAACATCCAATCTTATTACCATCAAATTTAAGAAAACACAGAAGATCTTTAAATTCCTCCTTTTCCGGGCAAGCCATGGTAAGTGGAAGAATAATGAGGTTTCCCATTAGGAAACCAAACTCCTGACCCGTAACCCTGTCATGGCCAGAAGCCGGGCACTGGGGGAGAGCAGCAGCCTGAGTTCTTTTCCTGAGTCCAGGAAACGCACAGCGGGGCCCGGCCAGCACCCCAGGTCTGGGGCGGGAGGTCGGCGAGCAGTCCCAGGGCTGCTGCACAAGTGAGAATTAAGTCAGTTCCCTTCGGTGTCTAAAAATCGCCTGGTCATGTGGCGCCGCTCCGGGCACAGGGCGGACGGCGTGAGAAAAACCCGCCTCCTCCCCCTCAGGAGCTGAGGCGCACACGAGGGAGATGAGAGATGCACGGCGAACAATCAGAGATGAGCTGGGACGGCCCGTGAGTCAGTTTTCCCTCGGATGACAGCTAGGGCCATGATAAGGGTAGCAGAAGGAGCCGAAGTGAAGGGCTCGCCCCTGACCGCGTGAGCAGCGCTTACACAGACGATCCGCGTCCTGGGTCACTCGCCCCACCTCGACGTAAAGCTGGGGAAACTGAGGAACAGAGCGCTTCGGTGGCTTGCACAGGCCAGCAGCTGCTGGCGGGCAGAGCCCGGGTGCCGGCCGTGTGCGCGTCGCTGATGAGCGTCCGGCAAAGACGAGAACAGACCGAGGTCTGCGGGAACAGCCCAGGAGCAGACGCGCTGGGCCCCGTGCTCGCTCCGCGCCTGCCCGCCGCGGCCACCGGCGATGACCCGAGGCCACCTTTCCTTTTCAGGTAATCTTTACTGTTCATATTTTTAGCCAAGCGAAGAGGAAGAACATGCGGCTTGTTCCTTGAGCAAGGACACCGCCTGCTGCCAGCAGGGGAAGGAGAAGTCACCGCGCGCGACAGTGTGGCCGGGAAGGGCCTGGGCAGGGGCTGCGCGAGGCCGGCTGGTGGCCAGCCCCGGGGAGCCCGCCCGGCCGCGTGCGCCACCCCGGGGGCCCTCGCCTGTTTGGCGGTGAGTGACCGGGCTCACCAGCCCTGCTCGACGGCAGTGCTGAGAACAGGAGGGGCTCAGGGCGGGTGCGGCGTCCGTTCCCAGCAAAGCTGTCCACTCGGACTGTGCTCATCGCCCCGGAAACGGCCAACGGGGCCGGACCCGATTTGGAAAGGATGTTGCGGCAAACCCAGGGGGAAAACGGGACGGAGACAGCTGCACGGAGAGGGCAGGGTCCATTCTCCACGTCTGGCCCTTCACTCCCCTCCCGTTACCATCGTTCGTCTCCGACGTGCGTGCACTTCTCTCCCTTTTCTGTTCTGCTTTACGACTTCACTTCCGTCCTGTTTCTCTCACGCTTCTTCACTTTGGGAAGTCAGATCCTACGCCTTCCTGGGCAGAGAATCGCCCAGCGTGGGGCACGTGCCCCGCGAGACCCGGTCACTCAGTAAACGGGGTTAAAGGGATGTGGCATATCAAGTGTCAAGGTCACTCTTCAGACGCGGCCGCTGTGTGCTGCGCCTGAGCCTCGGGACCCGGTCTCCCCACTGCCTCACGTCTTGGGCCTCATCTCAACACCCGTGTGGACACCTGAGTGTCTGGGTAACCAGGGCGCTTTCCTCCGTCTCTACCACGCGATCTGTGCAGACGCCAGTCAGAGGGGCTCAGTGCACACAGGGCTTCGTGCAGCTGGGGAGAGGCTGGGGGAGAGGCTGGGGAGAGGCTGGGGGAGAGGCTGGGGGAGAGGCTGGGGAGAGGCGGGCGGGAGGCTGAGGAGAGGCTGGGGAGAGGTTAGGGGAGAGGCGGGGGAGAGGCTGGGGAGAGGCTGGGGAGAGGCGGGGG